>NC_051222.1:37918175-38048175 GCF_015220715.1 Pygocentrus nattereri | reverse complement strand
GCAGTAATTTATTAAATTATAAGATGCGGAGATGTATAAATGAATGAACTGGTCAAAATGATGAATCTATCCAATCGGAAGATAGGTGGTGTTTGTGTGATAAATGTGATAAGTGTGCTCACTGCCCACTAGTGTGTGTTCACTATTGTGCATGTATGTGGGTGTTTCACTGCACAAATGGGTTAAATCTAATTCTACAGTGTGAGCACAGTTGACGGATGGTTCTGAATTCAATTCAATAAGTGTTCACAGTGTAACATACGGAGCATGGAGGAAAAGCTCCAACAATTTTAAACCTACACATTAAAAAAAAAAAAAAAATATATATATATATATATATATGTCAAATTTAACATAACATAACAACAGGATGTGGTTTAATTTGGTGACGCAGGGAATGTCTTTGTTAATACCCACATGTGGCCAGCTGAAGAGGCGGAAAGCCTTTATCTCTGTGGTTGTGCTGGAACAGTGTAAATGCAGTGTCAGGCTAACAGCCAATTGCGGGTAAGGAAATATGATGATGCTGCAGTTGTGAATCAGCTATATGAATCCTTGGTTTAAAAATGGAGAAATGCTCCTACGCAGAATGCTGCTACTAAGGGGGCTGAAAGGGATGCGCTCTACCTAGTAAAGGTCCTTTAAATGAGACACACTGAGGGCCTGTGGTAGATAATCAGCAGGTCTCCTTGCATTCTAGTAGAAAGCTTAGAATTAAAGTGCATTGACAACACAAACATTTTTTGATTAAAATTATAAATGAATAATAAAATAAAATAAATGTATAAACACAAATACCACTCCACGGTTTGAAGCCATCAATGTTGAGTGGAACAATATTGACTCATCTTTCTGTAAAAGACTATCTGAAAGTTTACAAACAGCATCATAACAATGAAAGAAATCAAAGTAAAAAACTCTTCCACCTTAACTTATTGCATATGTTTGTTTAATTAATGCTAATTTACTGACTAATGGTTTGTTGCTAAGTGCATTAAAAGCTTAATTTTTTATCATTTAAATGTTGATATTTTATTCATTTATTATTTATTTTTTGACAGTGTATATGTGTGTTTGGTAATTAGTTTTTAAATGTATATGCTGTTCTTCATATTTCTGTCTAGGTTCCGCCCGTGGACAGTAACTCTGAGGAGATTGAACACACCAGTCATGTTTCTGCATCTGGAATACATGTAAATGTTTCATCAGCCACGAACAGTTCAGATCCACAGATCCACTCCAATGCACAACCACTGAAAGACCAAGACCCCACTTACACCACTGTGAGTTTCCAGAATAATCCAGCTTCACCCTTTGATACCTCAGTTGTCTTCAGTCAGGAGGAATCTCCAACTGAGTACGCCACAATCACAAACCACACACGACAGGAACAGCACTAATCTGTACTGAGCTAACAGCAAATCAACATTTACCATTACCAGAAACCTGGAGACTATTCAGTTATTTTTTTTCACATTAATTACATTGAAAAATTATATTATACAACAGTTCTGGCCACACAAGCTGATTGGTAGAGAAGTGTTCTAACCACGCTAATATTTCACCACAACATTAAGTTTTTTCACCACAAGTTTTTTTTTTCACAAACACTGTATCACTCTACTGAGACCAACAAGTTTGTCAGCTGTAGGAGACAAGATACCAGATACTTTTAAGATCACATTTGACCGACAGCCGATTTGGTCAGACTCTGAACATGAAATTACACTAAATTCCCAAACTGTCATCACCACTGAGCAGCTTTTCAGTCGGGAGCTGTGACAGAAGAACAGCTAAGCAATCTTGAATCAGCCAGAAATGAACCCAATACCATTTGCCAAATGTGTCTGATCTTCAGAGTCTGACCAAATCACCACAATGACAAACAAAAAGGCTGCTCAGCATTGATGACAGTTTGGGCATTTAGTGTAAGGAGCTGGAGAATGAACTGCTGGCTGTGCAGCGAGTGGGCAGAGCTCATTACGCTGACATAGTTCCTTAAGAACTAAGCTTGTTGCTATAATTTGGAGGAAGACACTGAACATTAAAACATATTAAACACATTTACGGCTCAGTTTATTCATTTCTTCACTTTATTTATTTAACTGTTGTTTTAAAGCACTAGAACACTGGAGGACTGCGTCATCACCAATAACATCACGGCTGTGATTATATATGGTGACCAAATTACAGCCGTGATGTTATTTTGTGATAACACACTCTCTTTCATGTTCTATTGATTAAATAATATCAACAAGCACTCTGCATTTTTCCAGCTTAAGTTCTGCTACTCAGAAAACAACTTTATTGGGTTGCATTTTAGCGTATTATTGTTGACCAATAGTAGTACTGCTGACCACATTCAGTGCTTATAAAATATTTTATGACGTATTATGTTTTGTAATTGCAAAATATTATTCATTTCATTTGTACTATATTTTTAAAGTTTGCTTTAAAATTAAATAAAAAATAAAACCCTTATGGATTGATATGTCACTTTTGTACATGCTATTTTTTTTTATCATGCATCATGCATGTTCAGCCACTACATGGGGATGGGCTTGTTTCAGTCAAGCAAAGTTCAATAAAACAAGGTTTCTTAATGATGTCAATAGCAAAGCAAAACACTGCATGTTTTTGGGTATTTAATGATTCAACATACTGATCAAACTCACTCTGTTTTTGTGCCCCATAAATCAGCTAAGTTGACTTGCAAAATAGTGATATGGTGAACTGTGAAGTGGTGTGGGAAATTCATAATCCTGTTTTAATTCCTGAATACTGCTTAATCATGTTGGCTTCATCACAATTAGTAACTTACTAATTATTAACAACTAGAAAATATTTATGTAATTTTTTTAGCTCATTACAGCTTCTATGTAAATTTGACCATTTTATTATCAGCTTGTTAGCACTGTAATTTAATTACTTTTAGTACTAAACTGGGACATTTTAACCATGCTATCTTTATGTGGTGATGGAGAGGACATGAGCTCCATGGTGGATATAGATGTATTAATGGGCTGTCTTGTATATGGATTTTAGTATCAAAACAATATGCAAACTCATTACATTTCTTAGGTGATACTAATTTAGAGTACATAAAGGTGAGTTAGGTTGTCAACCATGTTGAACATTACTAGTAAAATGTTCTGCACCCCTTTCAGAACCACATAAAGATAATCAAAGGATGTCAAATCATGTAATGATAATTGCTTGTGTTGGAAGAATTCTCAAAGATCAGCTACACCTCCCTCTTTTTTGCCAGCACATGAGATGTTTTTAAAGACAAGTGGAGCTGACTTAATTAATAGAGTTTTAATACTATTCATTTAACCATGTTTCTGTTAAAAACATAAAATCAAGCACTGCATTAATTTAACCATGCTTCTGTTAAAAATATAAAATCAAGCAATGCATTCATTTAACCATGTTTCTCTTAGAAGCATAAAATCAAGTGAGACATTCATTTAACCATGTTTCTCTTAGAAGCATATAATCAAGTGATACATTCATTTAACCATGTTTCTGTTAAAATCATAAAATCCATCAAACACAACTTGTTTGTAAAATATATAATACTGAGAAGAGCTAACTTTGATTGGATGAATGGATTGGATCAGACTGGAAGAATTTACATTATCTGACATATACTGCCTGTTCTGTTTCTGATAAATAACCAAACAGAAAACTTCTGGAACACAAGGTCCAAGTTTGTTTTTAAAAATGTAAAAAAAATCATCGCTGCCAAGCATGGACCCAAAAAATAACTTTGTCTTTCAACTTTTAAGTTGCCAGCTGTTTAGTCCAAGTAGCCTTGAGAACATTCTGCTTATTAAAGTGTGTTATAGAGATTTTTAAAGTAACTTTTTAGTGCTTGAATTATCCCCAAAAACACAGGTGCTTTGGATGCAAAATGTGGCCCAGTGGCTGTACCAGGGCACTCTGACTGGCTGACACTGGAGGATGGGACTACAGAGTTATATGTAGCACAACATTTGAGTTTATCAGATCCATTGCTAATGTTTGCCAACTTTAGTCAGAAAGCAAAGCATGACTAGCAGCGTTCTAATTTTAAAGTTTGCGATGATTAAGGTCATTTTTCATATGTGTAATTAGGCATCAGTGTGAGATAATTAAACTGATGTAATTTTAGCCTGAGTCATCAGATACCACTGAATAATTTCAGACAAAACCAAACTCAACAGATGACTGCAAACTTTTCTGAGTCATTTAGGGAACATGACCAAGGTGACTAGCAATAAATATATCATTTCTGTTTAAATGAGCAACTCTATCACTTACTAGTGAAAGAGGAACTAACAAAACAGATTGACACACTGACAGAGAGATGACTACACATTACAAAAAAATCTAGGATTCCACTGAAGTGGGCAAAGTCAAAACAACAAAATCTCCATCTTCTACCTATTAATAAAATTATATTCAGGTTTACATTTTCATGAGTTATAAAGCAGTAGTTGGGAATATATATAATATACATGTTATTTTTGCCCAATTTTCTCCCCAATTTAGTCATTTCCAATTCCACCCGCTAGTTAGGACCCCCCAAATATACGATACTATATGATACTATCAACACTAGGAAGGTGGAGGTTAGCACAGACTTCCTGTGATACACATGAAATCAGCCACCTCTTCTTTTCGAACTGCCACTCACACAATGTCATTGGACAGCTGAATGCACTCAGAGGAAAACGCCACTGCCAGATCTGTTATGTCAGCTAGCAGATGCCTGCACTGACTAGAACCATGTTGAGTGACTGGGGGAGAAGGGAGAGCCATCCTACCCACCCAGAGAGAGCGAGGCCAATTGGACACCCAGCTACAAATGGCTGTAGCATTACCAGGAATCAAACTTGCAATCTTCTGATGACAGGGACTTGCAGGGATTGCACCACTTGACAGCACCAAAATATTTAACTAGAGTGCGAATTTTGGGAGTGTATATTTAAAATCTAATCAAACACAGAACACATAGTTTCATGAAGATGAGTTTACAGGATACTGGATTATATCAGTGTGGAGAGACTGGAGTGTGGGGTCATGTTGTGAATCTGAAAGTGAACTCAGTTGAGAATCAGTAAAATGCTAAAAAAATGATTTATCATAATTTTATCATCTTTGTGACTTCTAAAGGACGATGGACTAGCTAGTGATAAGTTCAGATTTTGTATGTTTGACAGATTCATGTTGTTTGGGACCAAAGACTGTCTGGTTATCTGGGAGAGACTGTGACCATCAGCTGTTTATATCCAGAGGAGTTTAAGAGAAACACCAAGTACTTCCTTAAACAAAACAGTAAGCATTTTACTGAAGTGATCCGAACCACAGACACTCAGCGAGGCAGAGAGGCAGATTCTCCATCTCTGATGACAAAAGATCTAAAGTTGTTAGAGTGAGGA
This sequence comes from Pygocentrus nattereri, assembly GCF_015220715.1. Classification (NCBI taxonomy): domain Eukaryota; kingdom Metazoa; phylum Chordata; class Actinopteri; order Characiformes; family Serrasalmidae; genus Pygocentrus; species Pygocentrus nattereri. The sequence continues at coordinate 38,042,749 of NC_051222.1, read as the reverse complement.
TCAGTGATGTGAGAGAAGATGATGGAGAAGTTTATCACTGTGGAGTGACCACTGAACAAAGCTAATTAAATGATTATTCCATCTACACAGACACTCAGCTACATGTCACTGGTGAGATACATTAACTTTTCCTTATATTAATTTATTCCTTGTTTATTAGTTCAGAGTTACTAGTGTGAGTTTAGTAAACTTCAGTTATGTCAGATTTTTCTGATTTCAGATCAATTTTGATTTATTGAATTGCAACAACAGTGAATAACTAGAATGCTGCATCCAGAGTGATCGCCCTGAAGCAATTTGAGCATGGACGTTAAGGTGTTACCAGCTGGTTGCTATGATATTTTGTATGGTTGCTAGGGTGTTTATGGGTCATAGCAGTGGAATTCCAGATGGTTGCTGATGTGTTGCCAAGTGGTTTCTATAGTATCCCAGCTGGTTGCCAGTGTGCAGCTAGGAGGTTGCTATAGTATCCAAGGCGGTTGATATGGTGTCCCATACAGTTGCTAAATTGTTGCTATGCAGATGCCATGGTGTATGGGGGTTTTTATTCATTGGTAAGTAGTTGCCAAGTGATGGCTAATTGTTGTTGGAAATGAATGGGAGTCTATGATAGGAAGGAGTAATGAAAAAACAATACAGAGGAGTGCAGGTCAATGTGGCTGTGGATTAGAGCTTGGAGACCTCCCCTGCATGGGTACATGCAGTTTTGTGGCTCTCATTTATAGGAAATAATAGGACTGGGGTACAGGTGAAAATGAATGAGAATTGCCCAACAGCCCAACATGTACTCACTCAGGGCAGTTCCCCAAACTCTGCTGCACACCCATACTGAACCACACTTCTCTCTGTGTCACTTTTTCATCTCTTATTTCTCTTATTGACTCCCATTCATTTTGCCCCACACAAGCTCTATTATGTCCTTTGTTTGAAAGCCACCAAACTGCATGTGCTAACTTAGGGCCTGTCCCAAACTCTAATCCACAGTGACACTGGCCCACATTCCTCTCTGTGTTGTTTTTTCATCACCTGTTTCTCACATTAAGTCCCATTCATTTTCACCTCCAACAAAGACCAAATCTTTCTTTTTCCTCAAAGCTACTAAAGTACATATCTGCACACTCGCACTATTAACACACTTTTGACAAATCTGAAATGTGTGGTGTGCATTTAAGCAAAACCACAAGTTGGGCTTCATGACAGACAATGAGGTGGATTTATTTGTTCTTTCACTTTCTTTGGTTCCAGAGCTCTTCATGCTGGTTTGGAGTATTTCTGTTACTCAACATCTGCTTCCTGGAGACTGCTAAAACATTTGTGATAAATATTTAATCAGAATCAGATTTTTGGTAAAATATACTGACACACACAACATTTGGTGTCTTATATATTAAATGCAATATAAAAACAATGTACAAATAATTTCACCCAGGGCAGGTCCTCAAGCTGTAATCATACTGACCCGCACTCCTCTACAGGTCATTTTTTCATCCCTCATTCCTCCCATAGAATATTGTTAATTTGCACCCTGATCCAAGCCTTATTTCCTTTGCTGATCAGCCACCAAAATGCATGTACCCACTCAGGCCAGGTCCCCAAACTCTAATTCACAGCAATGCTGACCTGCAATCCTCTATGTATCACTTTTTCATTACTTTTTCATCACATTTTCCTCCTATAGAGTTCTATTCATTTTTGTGCCACACAAGCTCTATTATTTCCTTTGTATGACAGCCACTAAACTACACATACTAACTCAAGGCAGGTCCCCCAAACTCTAATTCATAGCCATACTGATTCATTATGTGTCATTTTTTCATCTCTCATTCCTTCCATAGACCGCCATTCATTTTTACACAAATCAATTACATAAATTTCCATTGTCAGACAGCCACCATGTGCATGCATGAACACACTTAGAGCAGATGCCCAAGCGCTAATCCACAGCAATATGGACCCACACTCTGTTCATGTGTCTATTTGGTATCTTTTATTCCTCCAATAGACCCCCATTCATTTTTACACAAATTCTGTTATTTCCATTGTCAGACAGCCACCATGTGCATGCATGAATACACTTAGAGCAGACCCCCAAGCTCTAACCCACAGCAATATGGACCCGCACTCTGTTCATGTGTCTATTTTTTATCCTTTTTCTCCAGTAGAGGATTTATCATGGGATAGAGGTTAGGGAACCTGCCTTTCAACTGGAAGGTCAATGGCTTAATCGCCCCTGAGCCGATAGTACATGACTGACGTACCCTTGAGCAAGGCACGTAACCCCCAATTTCTCACCGGGCAGTGTGGATAGGGCTGCCCGCTGTTCCAGGCAAGTGTGCTCACTGCACCTTTGATATAATGGTCGCAAAAGATCTTTAGTTTAGTCCAACCAGTCTGACTTGGCAAGCCATGTCATATTTTCAGCATTACTTCAATGTGACACACACTAAGTTATAAAGTCAATCATTTCACCCCAGAAGATGTCATGACACAAAATAAAGGCATGATGACATTATCTTGTTTTGTACTGCAGTAGATCAAACTGCAGAACGTAAGAGAAACCACTCACTAAATTTATGCAGCATCAAGGATGTACTGTAGAGAGTGTAGCACCCTGTAAAAAGAGGAACAATGAAATGACAAACACTCCAGCGTCTCGTCTCGTCTACGTCTTTATGTTGAATGAACTTAAGTACACATTACATAAATGTCTCTTTTTTTCCCAAAATCTCCACATCAAATTGTTTTTTTTACTCTTTTACACATTGCAATCAAATTTAGTATATTTTATCCACAGGTTACATCTGCTTGAGTATTGTTACATTATGCATTAATAATGACATTTGGACCCTTCCATTTTACCATTTAAAAGCATGTAAGAGACTTTAGAAACATTTTAGTATCAGCTGTATTCTAATTCAAAAGCTCACAGATCACAGTAACATCATTTCTTTTTAACCTAACATTTTTAACATTCAACAAGTTCTTATGTGACAAAAATACGGTTTTTAACTGTACATGCATTGTAACAAATGACCACATGCAATAATTTCAATCGACAACGGCGTGAGTGCCTCTTGGTGATTTGCTAGCTATGCAGCCTAGCTAACTCCTGCTTGCCACCACAGACTCATTTAACTTCATTTCAAACGGTTTTCTAGTGACTAAATACTGTTTAGAGAGGGTTATATACTGGATTACTTTGTTTTTCACAAGAAACATTCATGTTTTATGTGTTTTTACCTGTAAAAAGGGGAACAATGAAATGACAAACACTCCAGCGTCTCGTCTACGTCTTTATGTTGAATGAACGAAGACGCAGCGAGAGCGCCCCTCTCAGGTTGAAACAGGCATGAGCAATAGATAATCCCTTCAATCCAGTATATAAGCCACTACTAACGGAAAACAGATAAAACAGATGAATTTCTTACTGTACAAAACGATAGCTTGTTTTTCTTTTTAACATTTTTAACTTTTAAAACTAGCTACAATACATGTATGTTCTGTTTGTATGTTTCTATGTTCTCCCTGTGCATGGGTTTCCTCCCACAGTCCAAAGATGTGTGGTTAGGCCATTTGGACATGCTACATTGCCCCTAGGTGTGAATATGTGTCTGTCTGTCTGCATTGTGATGGACTGGTGACCTGTCCATGGTGTATCCTGTCTTTTGCCCAATGACAGGCTCCAGCACCCCCACGGACCCTGAGGGAGAAGAAGCTGCTTAGAAAGTGTGTGTGTGTGTGTGTGTGTGTGTGTGTGTGTGTTTATTAGTTGGAAGGACAGTTTGAGAGAAAGAATGCAAAAACTAGACCAACAGAAGGAGAGAGATTTTCAAACTCAAAATTTCCAAAGTTCCAGTTACTAGAGCGAGTCTGATAATTACTGTTATTTGTATTCATCAGTGAAGTGATATATTCTGGCAAATGACCGGAAAGTGTCTTATAAATAAAAATCAACCAGTGTGTTTCCCTTCGTACCGTTAAAGAGGGCCACCCAACTTTCGCATACACCTCACAGTCGTGAGTTCTGTACGGATCTCCAGTGATGACCCTCAGGGCAGAGCGATACACTGGGTCCAGTAATTTGAGAGAGCTGGAGGGAGCATATTTATAGATAACGTCACCATAGTCCAGCATTGATAGTAAAGCTGCTTCAACTAGTCTTTTTCTGGCGTGCAGGGGAAACAGGACTTATGTCTATAAAAATAACCCAGCTTCTGTCGGCATTTACTGACTAGTTTATTAATGTGTGGTTTAAAACTGAGTTTATCATCCAGCCATATGCCAAGGTATTTATATTCTGTGACTCTCTCAATAGTGGATCCTGCCAGGGTAGTAATATTTACAGTACTAAAATCAGTATTAAAAGATCTGGAAAACAGCATGAACTTAGTTTTCGTGGCATTTAAAACTAGTTTGTGCTTATATAACGCCACCTGCAGAGCATTAAATGAGCTCTGTAATTTTCTTGTTGCAGCATGAATAGAATCAGCTGAGCAATATAAAATCGTATCATCTGCGTAAAGGTGAATTTTGCAGTCTGAGGTCGAATTAGAGGCAGCAATATCATTTATGTAGATATTAAATAAGACTGGACCCAAAATTTAACCTTGTGGTACACCTTTAGATACAGATACCAACTCTGATTTATAATTATTCAATGTCATGCATTGATTTCTGTCAGTGAGATAGTTTTGGGTCCAGTCCAGCGCAGTTGCATCAAAGCCAATCTGTTCTAAGTTCCATAAAAGAAGAGTGTGATCAACTGTGCCGAATGATTTTGTTAAGTCAATAAAAATAGCTGCACAATGTTTCTTCTTGTCTATGTCTGAAGAAAGATTGTTTAAAACCAGTGTTGTAGCAGAGATAGTGCTGTGACCTCCTCTGAAACCAGACTGATATTTAGATAAAACAGAATTTTCAGGAAGAAATGATTTCAATTGCTGATTCACTAGAGATTCTAACATTTTTGCTAAACTCGACAGTTTTGAGATTGGCCTATAATTATTCAGATCTGTTGTCTCACCACCTTTATGCAGGTGCAAGATAAAATTGAAAGATTAAAAATGTATAAAATGTATTCTACAATAATCGGGGCTGCGAGACGCAATAAAAAGGGGTCCAGCCCATCATGAATAACAATGGACAAAATATTTTGCATAGTTTGTTTCGATTTGCACATTTCGCAACCCACATCTATTAAAAAGCACCCGTTTTTTTTTTGTGACATCATCACACTGACTTCAGTTCAGTCTGAGTCATCAGATACTCTAATAAAACCTGATGCTGAGGGAGGAGCTTAGAAGACTAAACCAAGACTCACAGCAACCGACTCTAAACTTTACTTATTCTACTGAATATGAAAGCAGAGACTAACAGTATATATGATATATTATTTCTACTTGATAAATGTTTTATTTACAGTGACTCTACTGTCTAGTTGCTCTTTGAATGTCACATTACAAAAATTATTTAATATGATTTCATAATATCCTGTGTGTTTAATTTAGTCTGTGGTCAGTGATGCTGTTGGGAGGAGCTGTGAGTTTGACCAACTCTTACCAGAGAAACAGGAAACAACCAAACCAGAGAGAAGAAGGAACAGAGACAGACACACTGACAGAGAGAGGAGTACAAACTGCAGAGAAAAGACAAATTTACTTCTGGGGAGAACAAAAGCAAACTTAGAGAAGTTTGGAGAGAGAAGACTGGAGCTTAGTGACCATCACGGAGGCTGAAGTTCAGTTCAGGATGAAGATCCTCCTCATCTTCACCCTCTACCTGATCTCAGGTCAGTTATTCTACTTCTGATGTTCCACTGCAGTTATTTTGATGCCAAACTGTAGAACAATGTACAATTTAGTGAGATCAGTGAGATGAGTAAGAATCTTCTATTTGATTGGCAGGTCCAGTGAGCTGCTTTGATGTGATTGGGTATCCAGGAGGAAGTGTCATGATTTACTGTAATTACCAACTTCATAGAAAGTACAACAGATATTTCTGTAACACCAACACAAAGCAGTGTGTATATTCAAAATCCAATCAAACACAGAACACATGGATTCATGAAGATAGATTTTCTCTGCATGACTATCTTGGAGGACTTACAGTGATTTACAGAAACCTGAGTTTACAGGATGCTGGATCATATCAGTGTGGAGAGACAGGAGTGTGGAAACAGACTGTGAACCTTAAAGTCAACTCAGGTGAGAAACAGTGAAATTTTTAAAACATGTATCATAATATTATCATCTTAGTGGTTTCTGAAGGACCGGGAGCTAGTGTCTGAATCGTGAATATTGATCATTTCAATTTTTGTATGATGAACAGATCCGTGTTGTTTGGGGTCAGAGACTGTGTCTGGTTATCTGGGAGAGACGGTGACCATCAGCTGTTCATATCCAGAGCAGTTTGAGAGAAACACCAAGTTCTTCTTTAAACAAAACCATCAATATTTTACTGAAAAGATCCGAAACTCAGAGACCCAGAGAGACAGATTCTCCATCTATGATGACAGAAGCTCTAACGTTCTCAGTGTGAAGATCAGGGATGTGAGAGAAGATGATGGAGGGGTTTATTTCTGTGGAGTGAATGATGGAGGACAGCAGTTATTACTCCCTCTACTCAGAGACTCAGCTACAGGTCACTGGTGAGATTCATTTATTTGTTGTTCATTCATTTTTGATTTTGACAATTATTTAAAGAACATTTTCATTGATACATATATCTTGTCTGTACATGTGCTTTTTTCTACATTAACTAGTTATTTTAGGCCCATTGTTTGCCTGTTGCAATTGTGCAGCTGTGTTAATGTTTTCTCGTTTTATTTGGTCAGTTACCACTATCTAAAGGCTTCATGCCACTGGTTATCCCCACCCAGAACCTGCCAATGCACACACTCAGACAAGAAATAACCTCAAAAGCATATAATACATACTCAAGCTAAGGAACGACAACATTAAAACTTACTTAGTCTTTTCTTTAGGGGTTATATTTGCATTTCCCATGAACCTTATTTGCATAGCCCCAAAATGCCCAATGCACAGCCAGTAGTAGAATGTCACAGCATTTATTTGTGGACAACAATGAGCATGAGAACAAAATGATTTTCACATCATAAGACTACAGAACAGAGTCTGTATTTAGGGTTGAGTTTCTTCCTCTGGGTTTGGTCAACATGAGTATTGGCCCACATATGATGAAAGACACATTGAGGGCAAAAGTTGATGAGGACAAGAAGAAAGATAGAGAAACATATATGGGGTGTGGGTGGGGGGGACATATATGGGCCTTTCATATTAGTAAAGTTTAAATTTTCCGCTCTAAAACAGCCATGCCTATGTGTACAGCTAAGTAGTTATCTAACTAAACAGGTGCCCTGGCTAGCTGACTCTCTGGCCTCTTTTCCACTGCAGGGCTTTTCGCTAATTGGTTCTATGTTTATGTCGGTATTGTGCCACTTTATCCTGTTGTGTTATTTCAAAATTTAAATCAATCAAATAAGTTCTGTTCACTTACATGGATAGCAAATACACTGCTCAAAAAAATAAAGGGAACACTTAAACAACTCAATATAACTCCAAGTAAATCAAACTTCTGTGAAATCAAACTGTCCACTTAGGAAGCAACACTGACAGTCAATTTCACAGCTGTTGTGCAAATGGAAACAGACAACAGGTGGAAATTATTGGCAATTAGCAAGACACACTCAATAAAGGAGTGGCTCGGCAGGTGGGACCACAGACCACTTCTCAGTACCTTTCTGCTTTCTGGCTGATGTTTTGGTCTTTTGAATGTTGGTGGTCTTTCACACTCGTGGTAGCAGGAGACGGACTCTACAAGCCACACAAGTGGCTCAGGTAGTGCAGCTCATCCAGGATGGGACATCAATGCGAGCTGTGGCAAGGTTTGCTGTGTCTGTCAGTGTAGTGTCCAGAGGCTGGAGGCGCTAGCAGGAGACAGGCCAGTACACCAGGAGATGTGGAGGAGGCCGTAGGAGGGCAACAACCCAGCAGCAGGACCGCTACCTCCGCCTTTGTGCAAGGAGGAACAGGAGGAGCTGCCAGAGCCCTGCAGAATGACCTCCAGCAGGCCACAAATGTGCATGTGTCTGCACAAACGGTTAGAAACCGACTCCATGAGGATGGTATGAGGTCCCCACGTCCACAGATGGGGGTTGTGCTCACAGCCCAACACCGTGCAGGACGCTTGGCATTTGCCAGAGAACACCAGGATTGGCAAATTCGCGACTGGCGCCCTGTGCTCTTCACAGATGAAAGCAGGTTCACACTGAGCACATGTGACAGACGTGACAGAGTCTGGAGACACCGTGGAGAGCGATCTGCTGTAGGGAGGTCATACAGGCACGTGGAGGCCGGACACAACACTGAGCCTCATTTTGACTTGTTTTAAAGACATTACATCAAAGTTGGATCAGCCTGTCGTGTGTTTTTCCACTTTAATTTTGCGTGTGACTCCAAATCCAGGCCTGCACTGGTTAATAAATTTGATTTCCATTGATGATTTTTGTGTGATTTTGTTGTCAGCACATTCAACTTTGTGCAGAACAAAGTATTCAATGAGAAAATTTCATTCATTCATTCAGATCTAGGATGTGTTATTTGATTTTTTTGAGCAGTGTACATGAAAGCAGTGCACAAGTATAAACCCACAATGTAATGAACATTAAAGCTTCTGTCTAACTCTTAAATAGCGATGATAACCAGGAGAGAGTAACTGGTAAGCGTTAGCTTAGCCAGCATGCTGCCAGCTCTGCTCCCTACATTGTAGGTCCAGTTCTGGCTAAAAAACCTTTACTGACACAATTATAGAAGAAAATGACTCGGCTCTGAGGCAGCGAAATCAAGCCACTGATGTTAGAGGGACAGAAAGCTGAAATTAAACCTGTTCTCTGGTGTCCAGAGCTTAAGCCACCTAGCTAAGCTAATGCTAGTTGGCTTCTCTCTGCCAGTTAACTTAGCATAGCTGCACAGATCCAACCACCCCAGCCCAGGTCCGATTGGACTAACTGGTGCTCTGCTATCACAAGTAGAGATGATGCAGTCGACTGATTGGTGGTGGAGTTACAGAAAGTTGAAATTGAACCTGTTCTGTGGTGGTTTAAGCTGTAGCCTGCTAGGCTAAGCTAGGGTGAGTGTAAGGTGCCTCCCACTGCAGTGCGGGTTTGATTCTAGCAAACTGATGATTAAAAATTGTTAAGAGGATAAAGACTCATATCTGAGAGCTCAAATTCAAATGTCTGGTGTTGAAGTGACAAAGATAAAAAAAAAAGGTTTTTTGAGCTGTAAAAAAAGCGATGCCTTGAGCTGCACCCTTTTTAGAGGACAAAGAAGATGAGAGCATGCAGAAAGACTGAAGTTGGAGTGACAAATGGAATCGAATGTGTTTTGCAGTAGGTGGTGTATGCATGGTTATTAACCTGTTAGCTGTTAGCAAGTAGTCTGTATAGTTTCCTTGAGTGTTTCCTGGCTCTGATTTAGTGGTACAACAGAGAAAAATAAATTATAACTGGTCTCATAAGTCTGGACCAGCGCCGGATGGCAGCCCTGAGAGCCATTTGGCTCACTTGGGGGGAAAGCAGCCTGTCAACCTGTGGCACAGTAAGCAGTGCTGTTGTCTCATTGCAAGACGGGCCTGGGTTTGATTCCCTGGCCGGGCAGCTGCGTGGGTGTCCACCTACAGTCCAAAGACATGTGATCAGGCCAAGATACTAGATTACCCCAGGTGTGAATGTATATGTGTGTGTGTGTCTGCCCTGTGATAGACTCACAACCTGTACAGGGTGTTTCCAGCTCTCCACCCAATAAGAACTGGTACAGTTCCCCACCACCGATGCAGCGAAGGAAGATGAGTAGCTTAAATGATTAGTGAGTGAGTAATTTCCACAATATGCCTATAAGAATGTATAATTAGCCTTTTCAATTAACTGAAGAGTGACAGCTCCAAAAATAATTTAGATGATTGTGTCATCATACATGATGCATCATAGTTTTTATAGGTGCTAGTGAGGCCCTGTGTCATGCAGTAAGTGCCCTTTCTATTTTTTCACCCCTTTAAACAGCCTGAGTGTTTGTGGTCATGCTTGTGATAAAGGTGGCCATGGCCTGTTGTTTCTGTCTCTCAGCTCCAGGTTCCTCTGACATCATCATCATCATCATTGTGTGTGTCTGTGTGGCTCTGCTGCTGATTGGAGGTTCAGCACTGATCTACTACAAACTGAGATTCACCAAGAGTCAAGGTAATATTTACACTGCAAAGTGAGATACAAGAGAACACAAGGTACTGTAAACACAAACACCTGGCAGCTCTCATACAAGATCATGCTCATCATGCCAGAGCTCATCACTCTTAGTCAGTCAGATGGGAGAAACTGAGTGGAATTTGTTCTGTACAATTACAGGCTCCACTCCTTCATCCAGAATGGAGCTTGAAGAACAAGGGCCCACTTACACCACTATTAGTTTCCAGAAGAACCCAGATTCTCCTACTGTTGCTGCAGTTCCCTACAGTGAGGAGGAATGTGCTACTGAATACTCCTCTGTCAAGCACCACACATGACTGAAATATCTTTAATCACTACTAACTAGCAACTTACTGCGAATGAATGACTTGCCTATGATTTAACTTCAATGACGGATGGATCCAAATTTTAAGCTTGGGATGAAGGTTGATCATTTATAAAAGTGTAAACTTCAGAGGGACATTTTCATTGTCCCATTGCTTTTAAAATGTGTTTGATATGTACTTTTGTCACTTCCTAGAACTGTATGCTTACATTTTCTAACATCTAATTTTAAAGTAATATTAAAAATAAATGGTTTCTTACAAACTGTACCTTAGGCTATGACTGTTGTTTTATTTTATTTTATTTTTTTAATAACATAACATTTAATATTTGACATGAGATTGCTCACATTGCCTGTACAGCTGGTAGCCTAACCTGAGCAGCTACTGCACCAAGGCTATAGCATGTTAATTTAGAAAATTATACCTTAAATCATAACAGTTGCATTTTACAGAAGTGATCTGTTAATTGCCCGTATAAACAGTCAATTTACATCATACATTCTTACATAAACTCATATTAGCCTGACTGGTATGTGGTTGGTTGGTGTAGTGGGTAACACCTCTGCCTTTCACACTGTAGTCTGAGGTTCTGTCCCGATCTAGATGAGCACCCTACACTAAACCAATCAGAATCTTTGGGCAAGACCTCCAACATTACCTTTGCCCACCTACCTAACAAATGCTGTAAATGTAAATTGTGATTATAATGAAAAAGTTATTTCAGATTATATTTCTAATTGTACGTTTATTTGCTAATGTAACTGGTTTTCATGGTGAGTTGTCTGTATTCAAATAGTCCCGCTGAATAACCAGTAACCCCTTAGTAATCTGTGTTGTGTACAATAAGTGCTGCAATGACTGAAGAAAGGACTCGGACCACAACTGCTGCTGGTTACTGGTTCTCTTTATCACAGCTGTATGAACGTAAAAATATGGAGTGAAAGCTCTGCAGACAGCGTATAGCTTAGGAGTGAACATTCACACTCCTCTCTTTCTCTCTCTCTCTCTCTCTCTCTCTCTCTCTCTCTCGTCCATGCAGTGTCATCAATCAACCTTCTTCCAGTTTGCATTTCACAGACTGAAGGCGCTGTACTTGCATTCATGCAATAATGACTTTAGCATAAACTTAGAAATAAAATACAAGATGCAAATATTCGTGACAAAATGATCTAAAACCAGCTTAATAATACATGAACGCTGTGAACAGAAGGTACTAGGGAAACAATATACCTGTATGAACATAAAAATATATGGTAAATATATCCCTTTAGACCTCCACTTGAGTAAAAGTACTAAAGTATTTCCCTTCAAATGTACTTAAGTATAAAGTAAAAGTACTAAAAGAGGAATTCTGGCTCTGATGTCCTGTTATCATTTTTATAACCAGACTGGCTTCATGAACTCATTTCAGGTGAAAGTCCTCCAGCGTCTCTCTTGGTAAACCAGTCTTTTAATAGAACGTCATTAATTAGTGACGCTGACGTCTATTAAAATGATCAGAAGCACAAAACACTGAAGGTAAACAGTTTCCATCAGGGAGAACCGAGTGGCTCTGAAATCACTTTTTACACACAAGCAAAGTTTCAGTTTCAGATTTATTTACAACTTAGTTCCAAGTTTAAGTTGAATAAAAACTGGCTTTAAACTCAGGATCACAGATGAGCTCCTTTACTATGTTGATCTGTAGGCGTCTGTTCATAAACATAAACCAGCCCAAACTAATTTACTATAAAATGAAATGGTGTTTGTAGAAATTCAGAAAAAAGCCGCGTCAGTCTCGACTGCATATGTGGACATATTTCTATATTGAGCTCTATTTACACAAAGTTAGGTTAGTTCATCATTTATGTTGAACAGACTCTCCCAAAGTTTCACGCTGCTGCGCTGGAAGGTTCTCTTCTCTCCACAGAGCAATGCTGAAGCACTGTGACCCTTGGCTTCTTGGTCACCTCCCTGGCTAAGGCCCTTCTACCCTGATCACTCAGAGTAGCCGGGCGGTCAGCTCTAGGAAGAGTCCTGGTTGTTCTGTTTCCAATAACATAGAGCATAAATGATTTGCACATCATTGCATTTGTTTTCATTTACATTTTGCACAGAATACCAACTATGGGATTGTAAAAAGCTTAGGGTTCAAAAAAAAGCTGAGAAAGCGCATTACTCTGTGTGCTGCTACCGAAAAATGAAAATAAAGTCTTTAAATAATCACAATGACAAAATACTTTACATAGTTTGTTTCCTTTTGCAAGTTTATTAAAAAGCACCAGGTTTGTTTTTTTTTTTTGTGACATCACACTGACTTCAGTTCAGTCATCAGATACTCTAATAAAACCTGATGCTGAGGGAGGAGCTTAGAAGACTAAACCAAGACTCACAGCAACCGGTTCTAAACTTTCCTTATTCTACTGAATATGAAAGCAGAGACTAACAGTATATGAGCAATTGTTTTTTTTTTCTTAAATATTTTATTCACAGGGGTTCTACTATCCTGTTGCTTTGAATGTCACATCACAAAACCTGAGCTCAATATCCTGTGTGTTTAATTTAGTCTGTGGTCAGTGATGCTGTTGGGAGGAGCTGTGAGTTTGACCAACTCTTACCAGAGAAACAGGAAACAACCAAACCAGAGAGAAGAAGGAACAGAGACAGACACACTGACAGAGAGAGGAGTACAAACTGCAGAGAAAAGACAAATTTACTTCTGGGGAGAACAAAAGCAAACTTAGAGAAGTTTGGAGAGAGAAGACTGGAGCTTAGTGAACATCACGGAGGCTGAAGTTCAGTTCAGGATGAAGATCCTCCTCATCTTCACCTTCTACCTGATCTCAGGTCAGTTATTCTACTTCTGATGTTCCACTGCAGTTATTTTGATGCCAAACTGTAGAACAATGTACAATTTAGTGAGATCAGTGAGATGAGTAAGAATCTTCTATTTGATTGGCAGGTCCAGTGAGCTGCTTTGATGTGATTGGGTATCCAGGAGGAAGTGTCATGATTTACTGTAATAATAAACACCATAGAAAGAACAACAGATATTTCTGTAACACCAACACAAAGCAGTGTGTATATTCAAAATCCAATCAAACACAGAACACATGGATTCATGAAGATAGATTTTCTCTATTTGATTATCTTGGAGGACTTATAGTGATTTACAGAAACCTGAGTTTACAGGATGCTGGATCATATCATTGTGGAGAGACAGGAGTGTGGAAACAGACTGTTAACCTTAACGTGAACTCAGGTGAGAAACAGTGAAATTCTTAAAAATATACATATTTATCATAGTCTTGTTACCTTAGTGGTTTCAGAATGACTGGTGGCTGATTAGTGATCATTAATATTTCAGTTTTTTGTATGATTGACAGATCCGTGTTGTTTGGGGCCAAAGACTGTGTCTGGTTTTCTGGAGGAGACGGTCACCATCAGCTGTTCATATCCAGAGGACTTTAAGAGAAACACCAAGTTCTTATTTCAACAGGATGGTCGAGATTTTAAAGATGTAATCGATACCACAAAGATTTGGAGAGGCCGATTCTCCATCTCTGATGACAGAAGCTCTGCAGTTGTCAGTGTGAGGATCAGTGATGTCAGAGAAGCTGATGGAGGAGTTTATTACTGTGGAGTGGGGAGAGGAGGAGAGTCAGTCAGTTATTACTCCTTCTACACAGAGACTCAGCTGCAAGTCACTGGTGAGACACATTAATGTTTCCTTCTGTTCATGTTTCATTGTTTATCCATGCAGAGTTACTGCTGAGACTTTAATAAGCTTCAGTTAATGACAGTAAAAATATCTGGAAAATAAGTATAAAGTTCATAATCTGTCAGTTTGTGACTGATAAGATCACAAGCACAGTGAACAATTACACTTAATACTACTGTTAAAATGAAAAGGTATGAGAAGGTAAAAGTCCAGCTCTAACACTCACACTGAGCATGAGAACAAAGGAAGTTGGTGTAAATTTAGGTTTGAGTTTGTCCATCCTGTTTACTTTGTGGTCTGAACATGACTTCACTGTGTATGATTACAAATAATGAAATATTTTAAAAATAACACACTGAGAACAAAGAGGGTCAGAGAGAGAGAGAGAGCAGTAAATTAGACACCGCATGCTGTACATCATAAATCTTTAATGCTTTAATTTATTGTTTATTTATTTATTTTTTAAAATTGTGTATCACATTAAGGAAAAGAAACATCAACTCCAAAACAACCTCCACCATTAAGATCAAGCAAAACTACAAAAACTACAGCAACTTACAGAACCACGTCATCCACATCTGAAGAAGAGCATTCTAGTATGTGTAGCTCTACCTTTCTGTTGTGTTTTTCACAAATCATTTCTCTTAATATTATTTTTTCATTATTACATTGCATTTCTTGATATTGTGAAGACTCCAGCAATTACATCTGATCAGATAATCGTTTTTGGTTTATGTTACAGCACCTTTTTTTTTTTTAAATGAGTTTCAATCCATATATTTTCTAAGTTATAGCCGTAATTCTGTAACTCTACATTATAAAGGCAAAACCTACAGGACCCCGTCAACGGCACTGCCATCCGCCCTATCTGAGGAAAGTAATTCTGGTGAGTGTTTCTTTATTCATACTGGTGTTCTTATTTACTATCATCTCAACTCACAGAGCCATAACCAGCACCTAAACTACACTCACATCTCATAAACCACATTTCAGTCCCCCAAAAGGTTAAAGGTCATCGTCTGTTTCTGTCTCTCAGCTCCAGGTTCCTCTGTCATCATCATCATGATCATCATCACGGTGTGTGTCTGTGTGGGTCTGCTACTGACTGGAGCATTAGCACTGATCTTCTACAAACTGAGAGGCAAGAAAGAACAGGTAACACACACACACACACACACACACACACACACACACACACACACACACACAATGTCTTTACTACATTTATGATAAAATGAAACTCCAGAATAATTTGTCATTAACAGTCATTAAATATGTTTTATTCCTGGGACATTTTATGTTTTTCCTACTTCTTAATTTACAATATTAAATCCTTTATCTTTGACAGAACGAACACATTGAAAATGTATAATATAATCAAAAAAACTCAATTACTTCTAGTGTCCGATCTATTTATCAGACAAGTTTAAATGATAGCACTTGAAGGGTTTACCTTGACCAAGGGATGAGCTTAACAGAAATTAGTATGGGTGGGTTGCGTTTCCTAAATAAGAAATAAGCACACATGATTTCTGTTATTCAGTTTGAAATGGATGACATTTTACCTCAGTAGTTATCTTGAAATGCCTCCACTCAAATCAAATTTTCATCAAATCAAGTTTATTTGTGGTGCTTTTTACAACGGATGTTGTCACAGAATTCCACTACACCAGCTACACAGAATTCCAGTAAAGACAGAGTTTTAATATGAATGTAAAACCCCAGGTGAGCAAGCCAGGGGGCAACAGTGGCAAGGAGAACCTCCCTCAGAGCTGAGGAAGAAACCTTGGGAGCAACCAGGCTCACCGGGGGGGACCCATCCTCCTCTGGTCAGACTACCTACAGAGTTATTATACTACTAATATTAATAGCAGTAATATTAGCAGTAGGAATAGCTGGGAGTCCATGAGAACTTCAGTGTACGGTGGGCAGCTAGTCCAAGGCAGTTGGTGGTAGCTGGGGCGTGGGCAGCTGCTCTGAAGTGGGCAGCAGGAGAGCTCGATGGTCAGTCGTACTTCAGTGTCCGGCCGGACAAGTGGGCGTTGGATACTTGGAAAAAGGCAGGGAGAGGGAATTAGTTTTATTCTGTCTGTTTGTACATAAACAGGGAATGTGAACATTTCCAGAGTGTGGCTAACGACTCTGGCAGATCTGACTATGACAGCTTAACTAACAGCAGAGAACCAGAAGGACACACAGACATGGCAGCACTCTGAGACAGTCTGGCATCCCTCCGCTCCACCGTCCACAAACTTGAGTGACCGCGTGCGAGCAGCGGGACGACAGCGCCAGCGTCTCAGTTTACTATAATTCCCTGTGTCCATGGACCCCCTGGATCTGCTGCCTTTATCTAGGGGGGAACATTAGCTACCAAAAGCTAAACTGAACAAGTGTGTTTTCAACCTAGTCTTAAAGATTGAGACTGTGTCTGAGTCCCGAACAGTTTCTGGAAGATCATTCCAGAGTTTGGGGGCTTTATAAGAAAAAGCTCTTCCCCCAGCTGAAACCTTCTGAATTCTAGGAACTATTAATAAGCCAGCGCTCTGGGATCTGAGTGGTCGTGATGGCTCATAATGAGAAACAAGGTCTTGCAGGTATTCAGGAGCGAGACCATGTAGGGCTTTATAAGTCAGTAAAATGATTTTATAATCAATACGGAATTTAATAGGTAGCCAATGAAGTGGTGATAGCACTGGACTAATATGCTAAAATGTTCTAGTTTTAGTGAGGACCCTGGCTGCGGCGTTTTGGACTAGTTGGAGTTTGTTTAAATTCCTGCTCGTACATCCTGACAGTAGCGCGTTACAGTAGTCTAGCCTAGAAGTAATAAAGGCGTGTACTAGTGTTTCTGCATCACGCAGGGACAGGGCATTTCTGATCTTGGCGATGTTGTGAAGATGTAGAAAAGCTGTCCTAGTGATGCCGCTTGTGTGTTGATCGAATGATAAATCTGAATCTATTATAACGCCGAGATTTTTAGCTGCTAGTCCAGGTGCGGCTGGAAAGTTGGCGAGATTTAAGATTAAATCTGGTGATTTACTTCTTGCTAATTTTGGACCCAGAAGGAGAACCTCTGTTTTGTTCCTGTTTAATAGGAGGAAGTTGCGTGACATCCAGCCTTTCACGTCTTTTACACAGTCCTCCATTTTCTTTAACCTGTATTGGTCATCAGGCTTGGCTGATATGTACAGTTCTGTATTGTCTACATAACAATGAAAGTTAGTGCCATGGTTACTTATAACTGTGCCTAACGGTAACATGTATAGAGTAAATAATAAAGGTCCTAAAATAGAACCTTGTGGAACTCCAAATCTTACTTTTGAATAATTGGAAGATAAGTAAGATTTGAACTGGGCTGTCCCTGTGATTCCAACCATGTTTTCTAGCCTTTCTATTAGAATATTGTGGTCTGCACTGAGGTCAAGTAGCACTAACAGGGATATGTAGCCTTGATCAGAGGCAAGAAGATCATTAGTTACCTTAAGTAGAGCTGTCTCAGTGCTGTGATGTGGCCTCAATCCACATTGAAATTTCATATATATGGTTCTTATGTAGATATGAACTTGTTGGGCCACAGCTTTTTCTAAGATCTTAGATATAAATGGTAGAAATATGCCTATAATTTGACAATACGCTAACATCTACTAGTTTCAAAGCTTTGGGTACATGGCCCTGGCTAAGGGACGAGTTTACTATAGTTAAAAGAGGATTTATAATAACCGGTAGTACTTATTTGAGTAATTTTGAGGGAATTGCAATGAGTGTGCAGGTTGTACAATTTGCAGAGGAGATAATCTTCTCTAGTTCTAGGTGTGGGAGTGGGTAAAAAGTTTCCAGCCTTTCTTCTATAACTGTATTTTGCTTTATATCAGCCAAGTTAGATGACAGCCAAGTTAATATTTTCAATTTTATTACTAAAAAAGTCCATAAAAACTTCACTGGTGAGAGTTGCTGGGATTTCTGGTTCAGTACCTGCCTGATTTTTTGTGATTTGGGAAATCACACTAAACAGAACTCTAGGATTATACTTATTATTCTCGATCAGCGAGGCCAGATATGCTGAGCGAGCTTTAGTGAGAGCATTTCTATCCTCTATAAGGCCGTCCTTCCAGGCAGAGTGGAATACTACCAGTTTGGTTTGACTCCATGGAGACTGGGGTTGATAAATCTGGGAGATTTTCTATAAATTGTAGGGCGGTAGATGGTTTTATTGAGCGCTTTGTTGAATAACGAGGGGACGTATATATATTATGGCTAAGTCATAGCTCATATGAAATTAAGTAATGGTCGGAGATCGCTGTGGTTTGCGGTAGGATATTAAGCTTGTCTATGTTAAGACCTAGTGTCAAAACTAAATCTAACATGAGACTACAGTAGTGTGTAGACTCTGCTATAATTTGGGTAAAACCAACAGAGTCTAGAATTGAGGTAAATGCCACTAGAATTGAGGTAAATGCCACTTCTCAAAGTGAATATTAAAATCTCCTACAATTATTACTTTATCGTTGCACACAGCCAGGTTTGCAGTGAAATCACTAAATTCTTTTAAAATCTCAGCATAGGGCCCTGGTGGCCTGGAAATGTTAAATAATGAAAACGTCTTCTTTTTTGTGACCGGATTTGTGACGTGAATAGAAAGGACCTCAAAAAAAAGTGAAGGTGTCACATTGTTTCTGACTAATATCAAGATTATTTTGGTAGATTACACAGACTCCACCTCCCTTGCCTGATAGTCTCGGCCTATGTGCATAATTATAGCCTACAGGCGTGGCTTCATTTGAAGCTGAATATTCATCTGGTCTAACCCATTTCGGTGAGACAGAAAACGTCAAATTTATTATCACTTATAATTTCATTTACGACGACTGCTTTAGAGTTTAATGATCTTATATTGAGTAGTCCAAGCTTTAGATCTAAGGTGTTAGTGCCATCATCAGAACATGGATATATATTGATAAGGTTATATAAGCGGACTGATTGAGTTTTTCTGTGATTAAATTTAGTTTTAATTCAGGGCAAAGACACTGTCTCTATAAAGCTGATCTTGGGTGACGCCTCAAGGCGGATCGCAGATGGTCGGTTTAGCCTGTCTGTCTGCAGCCTGGTCCTGGCTCTGGACTGTCAGCAGCTGTTTACACAACTCTGCCGACTAACTAAAAGACTATGAGCTATGCTGCAAGAAAGTAAGGCAGCACCCTCCCGTGTGGGGTGGATACCATCCCTACCTATAACACCAGGTATGCCCTTGAAATGTAATCATTTATCTGTAAAGCCCACTTGATTTTCGGAACATCTTTTGCACATCCAGCAGTTTAACGCTAAAATTCTGCTGTAGACTTCAGCGCTGCATTGTATTGGGATGGGGCCAGAGCAAATTATGGCATCAGACATCGTCTGGGCCTGTTTAATCACCTCTCTAATATAACCCTTAGTTATCTCAGACTGCCGCAGATGAATATCATTGGCCCTCAGGAGGTGCTTCACTGAGCAGGTCAAACCTGTTTGACACGCAAATCGGAGGAGCATGGTGTTCTGGTGGGCTATGAGACATCACCCATTCACCCCGCTGTGAGGGCTCTAACGCCAGAGTCTAGGGGGTGCTAACTTTCCCTGAGGCACCCAGAGCTGCTATCAGGGAATCTTGCTTTCTGTCCCTTAATAAACTCCAGATGTGCACCTCTAGCTGGTCCACCTTCTCCACCAGAGAGCTAACTAGCTGCCACTTAGTGCAAACACAGCCACTATTATGATGACTAGAGGTGAAAAAGGGGATTAAACTAAACATGCTACACTCTGAGCAGACAAAACAACCAGCAGAAGCCATGATATTTCAGGTACTTACCGCTATTGGTTAATTTAGGAGCTTATACCAGAAAACGTTGCCGCAGTGACACACTCTCAATTACTCCTCAGCATGTTCCCACAATCCATCTACAACTATTTACAGAGTCATATCATTTGAATACTGCAGAAAAAAACAAACGAAATTTACCATAATAACAGAAACAAAACAAGTCCCCATGCAATGAGCAGGTAAACTAAAACCATCAGTTCTCAGAATGTCCATTACATGCTCTAACATTTACAGCATTTAGCAGATGCTCTTATCCAGAGCAACTTACAAAAGGTTCTTTGCCTATCTAGAGAAAGTATCTTTGCTAGTTACCAATAGGTTAGAGAGAAAGACAGTCTTGCTTCCAGAAACAAAAAGTCACTGTTGATGCACAGAGAAAAGGAGCAGAGTTGAACACAGAACTCAGTGCAGTGCAATACAATACACTACAATGCAATAAACTACAATACACAGTGCAATACAATAAAATACAATATATAAGTGCAGCAAAATATATTGCAATCAATACTTAATTCAATGCTTATTTAAGAGCTGTATAAAGAGATGTGTCTTTAGTCTATGTTTGAAGACAGCAAGAGACTCATGGTACAGTTAGAGATTTCACTATTGCCATCAAGCAGGTAGGGGCTGGTCTATTTTTGGCTTTGTGGGCAAGCATTAGGGTTTTAAATCTGATGCATGCAGCTACAGGAAGCCAGTCAAGGGAACGCAGCAATGAGGTGACGTGGCTGAACTTGGGGAGATTGAAGACAAGCTGTGCTGCAGCATACTGGGTAAGTTGCAGAGGCTTGATGGTCTGCATGGGAAGACCAGCTAAGAGCGAGTTGCAGTAGTCAAGCCTTGAGATTACAAGAGACTGAACGAGCATCTGGGCGGTCTCTCGGGCGAGGAAGGGTCAGATCTTACAGATGTTGTACAGGAGATATCTGCATGACCGTGTCAGGTTCACGATGTGAGTTGAGAACGACGACTTCTTGGCTCTACAGATGGAACAATCAGAGTTATCAAATGAGATGGAAAGATCATGATAAGGACCTGTAGTTGCAGGGATGAATATCAGCTCAGTCTTGCTAGGATTGAGCTTCAGGTGGTGAGCTGCCATCCAAGAAGAGATGTCAGACAGATATACTGAGATGCAACTGGAAGCCTGTGCCATCAGAGGATGAGAAAGAAAGCATTACTTGAGTTTCATCAGCATAACAGTGATAAGAGAAGCCATGAGAAGATATTACATCACCAAGAGAGCTAGTGTAAAGAGAAAAGAGAAGAGGACCAAGCACAGAGCCTTGTTGGACACCAGTGGAGAGCCTGCATGGAGAGGATGTGAACCTTCTCCATGTTACCTAATAAGAGCGATCCTCCAGATAGGACTTGAACCACTTCCAAGCATAGCCACTGATTCCAAGGTTGGTGAGGACATCTAGAATGATTGTATGGTTGACCATGTCAAAAGCTGCTGAGAGATCAAAAAGAATCAGGATAGATGACAGTTTGGCTGATTTTGCTGATTGGAGGTTCTCACTGCTATGAGAGCAGTTTCTGTTGAGTACACTGGTTTAAAGCCAGACTGGTTGGGGTCCTGGAGCTGGTTCTGTGTGAGAAAGAGAGATAATTATAGACTCTATGGCCTTTTCATGCCTGTATGCGATGATGCAGTTCATCAGTACTTCAGTGTAAGTTTTGTTCCTATTCAGACTCTCAGCAGGATACAAGATGACTAGCAAAAGTCCTCAAAGAGGTTGATGGTTCTTGACTCACAGAACCAAAATGTCCAGTTTAAATACTAAAGAGACAATCAGGATTTGGAATAAGTCTGGAGATACACCCAGACCAAACCCAGTACAACCAAAACCCTTGTTGAGACAAAGAACAAACAATTCCCCAACAAAGGTTTAAAGTAAAATGTTTCTTGAGTCCTTACATGCCAAAAAAAAAACAACTTTCCCTCCAAATCTCTTTTTCTTCTCCTTTAAACAGAAAACTAGGGGTTGACACTGCCCTCTAGCTGCTGGGAAAGTAATATCCCCAGTGACATTGACTGCATAATTACATAAAATCATTAAATGTGTTTACATGCTCTTGGGTATTCAGATAATAGGAAAACTCCAAGTCTATATGATTCAGCCAGGAATCTGATTTATGCTTCACAACTGGATGATAAACTCTTAGAACACGACATAGAATAAAACTCAAATATCAGGCCACAGCTTTTTTACACCTTGAGTCACTTTAGTAGAAAATATGTAGATAAATCATCTAGAAGATGTATGTAAATAATTAATTTAATCAAGCATGTAGTTGGGTTCAGTATCACTTTCAGTATCACAAAGCATTTTGCTGCTGCATGAAAGAAAGAAATCAGAATGAAAAACCT
The DNA here is from genome assembly GCF_015220715.1 of Pygocentrus nattereri. NCBI lineage: Eukaryota > Metazoa > Chordata > Actinopteri > Characiformes > Serrasalmidae > Pygocentrus > Pygocentrus nattereri. Next base: position 38,020,237 of record NC_051222.1, on the reverse strand, counting down.
GACTATACAAAACTAGAATCAGAACTAGAACAGAACTGTCGTCTTTAACAATCATTATCTGATTTAAGAAATGAGAGTGTGCTGTTTACATGAGCATTTGAATAATCAGATCTTTAATTAAATCCATGTAAAAATACTCTGTTGTTCTATTTTCAGGCTGATTATGAAAGTGACCTAACTGGGAACCAGATCAGCATGTGCCCAATCTACCAGAACCTGGAACCCGTGAAACAATCAGATTCAGCCCACAAGAGCCTAAAGTCCAAGATCAACCAATCAGATTCATTTTACAAACACGCGAAACCCAACAAAAAACAATCTGATTTAGCCTACAAGAACCTAAACCCCAAAATCAACGAATCAAATCCAATCTACCACAACCTAAACCACAACACCAACCAATCAAATCCAATCTACCACAACCTAAACCTCAACACCAATCAAATTCAATCTACCACAATCTAAACACCAACACCAATTAATCACATTCTAACAGTGTCTAAAACTCAGAATGAGTCTACCAGAGCCTAAACCCTAACACCAACCAATCAAATTCTGTATACCAGAGCATAAACCTTATTACCACCCAGTTGGATTCAGTCTACAAGAACCTAAACCCCAAAAGCAAAAACCAGATTCAGTCTGCCAGAATTTAAATGCCAGTACTAATTGACTGATCCACATCCCTTTCATAATTGTGCACTTGTGTGTACAATTTTGATTTTTGGTGTTATATAAATTGTAAATACAGTTGTAAATATACATTAAAATTAGGTACTTATGTACTAGTTGTTGCCAGGTTGGACAAGCTTTACAAAACTGCAAAATTGCAAAGAATAAAAACTGAAATGCACAACTGAGTTTGCATCAAATATGTAAGACTTCTTTTCTATAGCAGTATAAAATTTCAGTCATACAAAATGAAAATAATTTGAAATTAATAAAGCATTTTACACATTTCTCAGTAAGTTATATAAAATGTATGCAAACATTCAATGACATCTAGCAACAGTATTTATAAAAGAATACAAAACATCTGAAATACTAGCAAATAGAATCAGTCTACCAGACTCTACCTAGACCAAATGATCAGATTCAGTTCATCACCTAAATAAATAAAATAAGAGACAAATACATAAATGACTGATATGATGCTACACATTGAACATGAACATATTTTGAAAAATAATATTTTTTGCTGGTTAGTAAGAGTTTTAACAAACTTATTGAAAATGGTTTATATAATGACTTTTGCTTTAAAGCTACTGCTTTAAGTTTATCTGTAATCAAGGAAGTATTTCCACATCTTAAAGCTATCAGATGTCTGCAAAGTAACCCTGCAATTTATGCTTTTATATATTTTTTCTATCTTTTTAAATGCTTTATATTTTTTTTACCATACTTGTACTTTTTTACTATACTGTACTTATTGTAAGTTGAAAATGTAAGCATATGTTTCTGTTATGTCCTGTCTGACTGATCATAATACAGTTTGGATAAGTGCATGCAGTAAATGTAAATGAAATATCAAAATAAATAAAAGTCTTTTTTAATGAATCAAATTCCCAGAGGATTCTGGGAGATGAAGTCCATGGAGGTGTTAGGGCCGGAGGGATGCATGACAGTAATAGTACAAATAGTCTCCCACCAGTAACAATTAGCCACTAACTGTTGGGTGCATGTCTCACCCAGTTGACCTGTAGTGAGGGAAGAATGAGCCCAGGTTATAAGACAGCCGTGGAACTGGTTGAGAACATAAACCTTCTCAGAAGGGCACTGACTGGGTATTTAGGTATTTTCTAAGGCCTTGAAAATCTCATCTATTTCCCAACAGATGCATAATACTGTAAAATTGGCAGAAAAGAATAGATTCATGCTCTGACTGATTGGTTTCGACTGCATTTCCCTGATACATTTGAGACAAAGCATCAGCCTTAGTATTTTAGGACCCTGAGCGGAAGGTACTGTTGAAATTAAACCTGGAAAAGAAGAGAGACCAGTGAGCTTCGTGAGCATTTAGCCACTTAGCGTTACAAAGATACTCTAGGTTTTTGTGATCAGTTAACACAACAAAAGGGTGATTAGCTCCCTCCAACCAGGGACCCCACTCCTCCAATGTGAGCTTGACTACTAATAATTATCTGCTAAACTTTCTAATAAAGCGCTGATAAAAGTTGGCAAAACCTAGGAGTCGCTGGAGCTCCTTGCCAGAGGAAGGACCGGGCCAATTGACTACTACTTTCACTTTGTGTTATCCATCATTGCTCCATTAGAGCTAATTATGTAGCCTAGGAATGATACTGTTGATAAGTGAAATTCACATTTCTCACCTTTCACAAACAGATTACTTTCAAGCACCATTGTAGGACCAGTTCTATATGTTTGATGTGTGTGTCAAGATCAGGAGAATACATGAGTATATCATCAATGTGCACTATCATGATTTTGTCATATCCCTCAGGATGACATTAATAAATGCTTAGAAGACCTAGGAGGCGTTTGAGATATGAAAAGCATTATTTAATACTCATAGTGCCCTCTAGTGGTCACAAGGGACGTTGTCCACTCATCCTCTTCTCTAAGGTGGATGTCAGAAAACAAAAAAAATTCAACTCTGAGACTGTGAAACTCCAGCATTACAAATGCTGCTGGTGGAATATTCCATCTCCATCCTGCACCCTTTCCAAATTCTATACTTTTCCTATCTTAATTTTGCCTTCCACAAAGATTTTCCCTCTTCATGAAGCTCATAAGCTAATGGCTTTTGCTTTTTTGCTGGAGGTACTAAGGTTTTTGTAGTTTGGTCTCATCTATGTTTTGCAAGTTTTGCTGTTTTGCCATTTTTGCCTACTTTTGTGAGTTTTCTCACCTGATTTTAACTTAGCATATTCGAGGCTGATAGTGCATCTGGAAAATTGCACTATTTGGCAGCAGATGGCCTGAAACCATTTATCTGGAATCCTAAACCATTGATCTCTTACCTGCTTTTAAGGGAGATGGCACAGAACCTTTAACAACTTGATCTTGCTGCTTATCTCAGCTTATCTCCTTCAATCCAGCAGCTCTACAGCCTAGATAAGCTCTAAGAACTCTTGACCATTTTTTTCAGGCTGATGTGAATGTTTGCCCTCATAAGCCTGGTGACAGTCTGAATGTATACAATGAAGATATTACTTGCCTTGTGCTGGTAGCCTTCCCTAATTATGAGCTCAATGCTCAGGAAGGAGAGAAATTCTGTAGTTTGAGTCCAACTCAACTTTACAGTCAAAAATCCATGAGATGGGTGCATCCAGAGTGGAGGAAGTGGTCATTATTGCTAGCTGCTGTCAGAGAGCACATAATGCACTATAATTCAATTCTGCTTGTCCACCTCCATTACCCTGACCCCAGGTAGCTATGGTTCACTTTATGTCTGCTGGTGACACTTGTTCAGGCAATTGAGGAGGCCACGGTCATTGTAAAGCTGTTTAGATTCTAGGTCTGTTCTTCTCGCAGAGTCCACATGTTCCTATGCTCGCAGTCCTCATCACTGCCACTCATACTGTCCACAACTGTACTACTGACCTGATCAAGATTATGCTTGTGACTCTGAAACTCACTATGAGTGTCATCCTGCCTCTTCTGTTTACTCCAGAGAGCATGAATGGTATTAAGATGAGAGATGCAGCCAGCACAATTCTTCATAGCGCCAACCATACCAGTATTCCAGATGTAACTCAAATTCTGAGGATGGCAATGGGTGCCGACAGTTCTATTATCATTTCAATGAGAAAAAGAGATGAGTCTTAAATAAAGACTCATTGTTTAGTTCCAGTCTCCTGAGAAAAATGTGTGATTGTACTTCACCCTGGAGGGAAACTCCCCTTAACTGCCACTGAGGGGCAAACATCAGCCACCACATCAGAGCCCCACCTTCACACCCTGCACTCTCCCATCAATAGACTTGATTCACAAATGAATGGCATAGTTTCTGTTGTGGTTTCAGAAGTTCTAATCCAGCTTTGAAAAGATACCAAATGAATGACTTCTTCGTACTTGCTTACTCAGTTAATAGACAGTGCTTAGATACCTTAGGTACCTTGACTCCTTGAGGCATGACTACCTTGAAGCATGAAGTAATGTGTCTGTTCTAGTGTCTGCTAAGCTTCCTGATAAGAGTGAAACAATCACAGCTTGTGTCTCAGAAGCCAGCTGCTTTGTGTGTGCCATCTGACCATGTAGGTGTTTTCATACATAATCCAACTTGTAATGACATTGTGGCCCACTGTGAACTTCAGTGAAGTTCAGAATAGCATCGAGTGTTGTCCGTGTGCTAAACGCCACTGAAGATGACTGTAAGAGTTCAGCAGCAGTCAGACGTATGCAGATCTGAGATACAAAAATGGGTTTATTGACGTGAGACAGTGGAGAAGTCCAAAGGCAGGCATGGGTTGAAACCAATAATCCAAACTCGGGCTGACAAATACAAAAGGGTAAGGCAAAAAACAAAGTCGGATGTAACAAGCAAAGGGTCAGGCACGAAAACGAGAGAGAGTAAACAAAGAAAATGCTCAGCAAGTTCTTGGAGAAACAATACCTTGCAATTCTACCTGGCTAAAGCCCGGGCTTATAAACTAGCCTGACTAAGTCATCTGATCTTAGGATCACAGGTGTAAAGAGTTAGTACTCTGGTGATTCAGATCTGTGACATGCTCTCCCAAAGGATCTGTCTGTGGCGTGACAATGACACTGACCTGGAGGCAGGTCATAAAAGAGGTTGACACAACACACAACTAAACATTATTAAAAAGTTAGTGACAGTAGTGAATTATTTTATTGGTATCCTTATCAGTTGGATGGAAGGAGATTGAGGTTGAAACAGCAATATCAGAAGACAGAAAGAAAACAGATGAAAATGGATTTTTAGACTTAAAATTTCAACAGTTTTGAACACTAAATATATATATTTTTTAAAAGTGAAAGACGGAAGATGATCCTTCTCATCCTCACTCTTTCTCAGCTTTCATTCTCCAGTGTGGTGGTGGATGATCTTTTACTGGCGTAAATTTCCAATTGCGCATTTTGGAATCTATAAAATCTACACCTATAAAAAGCACCAGTGTGTGATTAGTGACATCATCACACTTTTTTCAGTTCTGTCTTAGTCATCAGATACTACAATAAAACGTGACACTGAGAAAGGAAGTATAGACTAAATTAAGGCTCACAGCAACTCACTTTAAACGTTATTCTACTGAATAAATCTCCTATGTAAGGAGAGAGGTATAATATTTGTGAGTAATTTGTTTTTACCTTTTGAATGTTTTAATAACAGTAATTCTACTGTCCTGTTATCTATGAATTTCACATCCCAAAAACTGATTTCATAATATCCTGTGTGTTAAATTTGGTATGTGGTCAGTCACTCTTCTGGGAGGAGCTGTAAGTTTGAGGAAATCGAAACAGGAACCAACCAAACCAGAGAAATGAAGAAACAGAGACAGACACACTGACAGAGAGAGGAATACAAACTGCAGAGAAAAGACGAATTTACTTCTGGGGAGAACAAAAGCAAACTTAGAGAAGTTTGGAGAGAGAAGACTGGAGTTTAGTGAGCATCAAAGAGGCTGAAGTTCAGTTCAGGATGACGATCCTCCTCATCTTCACCTTCTACCTGATCTGACCTGATCTGTGGCAAATGCTGTATAATTAAAGTAAATGTTTTAGCGTTTAGTTTCATACACATGTAAATTTGCTTACACTTGTAAAGAGGAGGAGATGAGACAATTTATCATTTTGCAGTATGCTCAAGTATACAAGTGATAGGTTAATCTCTGTGTCAGTCATCTCCAATTTTGATTGGCTGGGAGTTGGGGAAGAGTGGGGAGTGATCGGAGAGAGAGAGGGCAGAGAGAGGAAAAGGAGAGTCGAGTGAGGACAGCGGGAAAAACAAGAGAGAGTGCGAGAAAATAGGATTAAGAGTAGATAAGTAGTGCCCTAAACTTTCTTTGCAGAGCTAAAAGTGAGTGGAGTTTGGGTACTGCTTGTCGCCACTTCATAGACCAGTTTCGCAGTAGTTGAGAGAAATTGCTGTAGTACTGAAACTGCTGTAGCCTGCTGGTCAGTGCTAATTAATAGTGGTTTAGCATTGTGCACTTGCAATTGGCGGTGCTCAGAAGGTGGACCACCCCGTAGCATCACGCCAGGACCGGGAAGCTCCCAAGAACAAGGTCAGACAGACTCCGCAGCAGCCGAGGAGCTGTGTGGGTCCTCTGATGAAGATTCCTCTGCAGCTGCTTCCTCCCACCACCCCTGTTTCCTCACTCCTTCATTTGAACTGCTGAACTGGGAGTAGAACTGTGGTTTGCCTAACTAGAAGGGGCTTACCGTCCAGCCACACCGCACCCAAGCATCGTTCAGGCCTGCAACAGGTTTCCTGCTTTGTGTGTGTGTGTGAGTGGGGCCACTTTCACCTTTAAAAATGCTTAAAGTTTGCATAGTTCTGTATGAATGTTGTTTACATTTACGGCATTTGGCTGACGCTCTTATCCAGAGCGACTTACAATTTGATCATTTTTACACAGGGAGGCCAAGGTGGTGTTAGGAGTCTTGCCCAAGGACTCTTATTGGTATAGTGTAGGGTGCTTACCCAGGTGGGGGATTGAACCCCAGGCTACAGTGTAGAAGGCAGAGGTGTTAACCACTACACTAACCAACCACTGGGCTGTTGATTATCTTACATTTGTGAAAGCAATAGTTAGTTTCTTACAGCAGCTACTGCTTTTTGATCCTTCTCTCCATCGTTTGGAGGGAGTATTAAATGAGGAGAGTTTCCCCGTGCAGGCTTTGTTTAAGAAGGCCTGTGTACTGTATTTTGGTTGGTTAAGCACTTTGGTAATAGAAATGTTCGGAATAATTTTCAGAATAATTTTCTAAGAACACAAAGTTGCCTATAGCTCACACTTTAAGTTTTTTATTAAATTATTTATTTTTTAATTAGTTTTCTTGTTCTGATCAAACAATACCTCGGTGATCAATAACACTACTATTATTTTATTCCTTGTGTCTGGTCTAGTTCTTTTTAGTAACAGATGTTTGTTTGTTGCAGTGGCCTAGGCCACCAAGGGCCTCCCCACAATCTTCCACTGCCAATACGGCACTGCACCGCTCCCCCATGCTGGACCTTGCGGGTGGTGGGCCTCCCCACGTTGCTGCATCGGCCTGAGCCCGGCCGGGTTATGTGGGCTGCCCGGCCACCAGGCACTCGCCGTGGAACACTACCTCCAGGCCTGGCTCCAGGGGTAGGTCCCAGTGACCCTTTCCCGGGCAGTATACACAATTTTTTGTGCCTGATTTGCTTGGAGTAGTTTGGATCCCATTAGTCTGGGTCTTCACTCCAGACCTGTTCGCCTTGGGAGATCCTACCAGGGGCATATTGCTCCTGGCGACTTATATCTGAAGATCCCTAGACCACACAAGCCCTTAAACCACGAAAAGGCCCCGATCCAGGAAGGGTTTGTTCAGCCTCAAAGAGGTTTTGGACAACTGTCCGGCGACTCAGGAGTGGTCGGGGTGGTTGTGCCCAAGCTGTATTCAGCAAGGGTGGAGAAACTCTAACTTCACATGAGGATATTGTCGGTCGATGGAAGGAGCACTTTGAGGAACTTCTTAATCTGGGAGACATGCCTCCCTTACGGGAGTCAGGGCCAGAGGCTCCTGGGGTGTCAAGTTCAATTTCCCTGGTGGAGGTCACTGAGTTAGTTGGAAAGCTCCTCAGTGGCAAGGCACCAGGGGTGGATGAGATTTGTCCAGTGTTGCTTAAGGCTCTAAATATTGTGGGGCTGTCATGGCTAACATGCCTCTGCAATATTGCATGGACCTCGGGAACAGTACCCTTGGACTGGCAGACTGGGGTGGTGGTCCCTATTTTTAAAGAGGGGACCGGAGGGTGTGTTCCAACTATCGGGGTATCACACTGCTCAGCCTCCCTGGGAAAGTCTATGCCAAGGTGCTGAAAAGGAGACCGATAGTTGAACCTCAGATTGAGGAGGAACAATGTGGATTCCGTCCCAGCCATGGAACAATGGATCAGCTTTTCACCCTCTCACAGATTGTTGAGGGGGCATGGGAGTTTGCCAACCCAGTCTACATGTGTTTTGTGGACTTGGAGAAGGCTTATAACTGCGTTCCCTGAGATATCTTGTGGGAGGTCCTCTGGGAGTATGGGGTGCCAGGGCTACTGCTCTGGGCCATTCAATCTCTGTCATCCCGGAGTGAGAACTGTGTTCATATACTCGGCATTAAGTCAGACTCTTTCAGGGTTAGCGTTGGGCTCTGGCAGGGTTGTGCCCTGTCTCCTCTCCTATTCATGATATTCATGGACAGAGTGTCAGGGCATAAGCAGGGTCAGGAGGGCATTATGTGTGGAGGCCCGAGGGTGGTGTCTCTACTATTTGCAGATGATGTTGTTCTTTTGGTGGAATCACATGGATGCCTCCTGCGCTCGCTAGAGCATTTTGCAGCGGAGTGTAAAGAGGTTGGTATGCGGATCAGCACCTCCAAGTCTGAGTCCATGGTCTTGGCCTGGAAAAGGATGGCATGCCCACTCTAGGTAAGGGGAAAGGACCTGCCCCAGCTGGAGGAGTTTAAGTATCTTGGGGTCTTGTTCACAAGTGATGGGAAGAGGGATCGTGAGATTGGCTGCAGGCTGGGACAAGCGGCAGCAGTAATGCGGTCACTGTACCGGACTGTAGTGGTGAAGAGGGAGCTGAGCCATAAGGCGAAGCTCTCCGTTTACCGGTCGATCTACATCCCAACCCTCACCTATGGTCATGAGCTGTGGGTAATGACCGAAAGGACAAGATCATGAATACAAGCAGCGGAAATGAGCCTCTTCATAGGGTGGCGGGCTACACTCTATTCGATAGAGTGAGAAGCTCAGTCATCTGGGAGGAGCTCCAAGTAGAGCCGCTACTCCTCTGCATTGAGAGGAGCCAGCTGAGGTGGTTCGGGCATCTGATCCGGATGCCTCCTGGATGCCTCCCGGTGGGGGTGTTCCAGGCACAGCCTACCGGGACAAGACCCCGGGGATATCATAGAACCCGCTGGACGGATTATATCTCCAAGTTGGCCTTGGAGCGGCTCGGGGTCCCCGGGAATGAGCTGGAGGAAGTTGCGGGGGACAAGGTCATCTGGGATTGTCTGCTCTCCCAACTGCTATCGCGACCCGATCTGGACAAGCAGTCAATGATGGTGATCATGATGTTCATTTGTTCTTTGCTGTAGGTTGAGTATTTTGTTTGACATAGTACAAAACAACGCTTTTTAACACTTCGAACCCATAGCCCCCTTCTCTAGATTTTAAAATCAGTGCTAGGGAAAGGGGTGCTAAAAGTATCATTATTATATTCTAGACTTAGAATGAACTGAACCCTCAGTGTGCTCAATGGCATAATTATATTTATGGAGGAGTTCAGTAGCTTTACTTTTACTGAAGAGATACCATAATAAAACCTGATATGAGGTTTAAATATTAAATCAAGACGCACAGCAAAGAACTCCAAACCTTGCTTATTCTAATGAATATTAAAGCAGCGAGTAACTTTTTAAATGTTTTATTCACAGTGACTCGACTGTCCCATTGTTCTGTGTATGTCACATCACAAAAACTGATTTCATAATATCCTGTGTGTTTAATTTGCTCCATGGTCAGTGATGCTGTTGGGAGGAGCTGTGGGTTTGACCAAATTTTACCAGAGAAACAGGAAACAACCAAACCAGAGAGAAGAAGGAACAGAGACAGACACACTGACAGAGAGAGGAGTACAAACTGCAGAGAAAAGACAAATTTACTTCTGGGGAGAACAAAAGCAAACTTAGAGAAGTTTGGAGAGAGAAGACTGGAGCTTAGTGACCATCACGGAGGCTGAAGTTCAGTTCAGGATGAAGATCCTCCTCATCTTCACCCTCTACCTGATCTCAGGTCAGTTATTCTACTTCTGATGTTCTACTGCAGTTATTTTGATGCTGAACTTTAGAACAATGTACAATTTAGTGAGATCAGTGAGATGAGTGAGAATCTTCTATTTGATTGGCAGGTCCAGTGAGTTGCTTTGATGTGATTGGGTATCCAGGAGGAAGTGTCATGATTTACTGTAATAATAAACACCATAGAAAGAACAATAGATATTTCTGTAACACCAACACAAAGCAGTGTGTATATTCGAAATCCAATCAAACACAGAACACATGGATTCATGAAGATAGATTTTCTCTGCATGACTATCTTGGAGGACTTATAGTGACTTACAGAAACCTGAGTTTACAGGATGCTGGATCATATCAGTGTGGAGAGACAGGAGTGTGGAAAAAGACTGTGAACCTTAAAGTCAACTCAGGTGAGAAACAGTGAATTTTTTAAAACATGTATCATAATATTATCATCTTAGTGGTTTCTGAAGGACCGGGAGCTAGTGTCTGAATCGTGATTATTGATCATTTCAATTTTTGTATGATGAACAGATCCGTGTTGTTTGGGGTCAAAGACTGTGTCTGGTTATCTGGGAGAGACAGTGACCATCAGCTGTTCATATCCAGAGCAGTTTGTGAGAAACACCAAGTTCTTCTTTAAACAAAACCATCAATATTTTACTGAAAAGATCCGAAACTCAGAGACTCAGAGAGACAGATTCTCCATCTCTGATGACAGAAGCTCTAACGTTCTCAGTGTGAAGATCAGGGATGTGAGAGAAGATGATGGAGGGGTTTATTTCTGTGGAGTGAATGATGGAGGGCACCGGTTCAGTTATTACTCCCTCTACTCAGAGACTCAGCTACAGGTCATTGGTGAGACTATTTACACTTAATGTTATTGTTAAAATCAGGTATGTAGGGTAAAAGTCCCGCTCCTACACAGCAGAGTGAACATGAGAACAGAAGAAGGTACAGAGTTTAGACTTGAGTTTGTCCATCCTGTTTGTGTTGTGGTCTGAACATTACTTCACTGTGTATGATCACATATAATGACGAATATTAAGAATAACTTACAGAGGGTCAGAGAGAGAAAGAGAGATAGAAAGAGAGAGACACAGAGAGAGAGAGACACAGAGAGACATATAAAGAGAGACACAGAGAGAGAGAGAGACAGAGAGAGAAAGAGACACAGAGAGAGAGAGAGAGAGAGAGAGAGAGAGAGAGAAAGACAGAGAGACAGAGAGAGAGAGAGAGACAGAGAGAGAGAGAGACAGACAGAGAGAGAGAGGGACAGAGACAGAGAGAGAGAGAGAGAGAGAGAGAGAGAGGGAGACAGAGAGAGCGAGAGCGAAAGAGACAGAGAGAGAGACAGAGAGAGAGAATGAGACAGAGAGCGAGAGAGAGAGAGAGAGGGGGGGGGGGTATTACAGTACATTGGATCCTTCTGTCAGCTCAACTCTCAGAACCATAACCAGCACCTAAACTACACTCACGTCTGATAAACCACATTTCAGTCCCCCAAAAGGTTAAAGGTCATCGTCTGTTTCTGTCTCTCAGCTCCAGGTTCCTCTGTCATCATCATCATGATCATCATCACGGTGTGTGTCTGTGTGGGTCTGCTACTGACTGGAGCATTAGCACTGATCTTCTACAAACTGAGAGGCAAGAAAGAACAGGTAACACACACACACACACACACACACACACACACACACACACACACACACACACACACACGTGTTTACAGTATGTCTTCATTATACAAATGATAAAGTGAAACACCACAATAACAAACAATAAACAGTAATTAAATATGTTTAATTTCTGGGACGTTTTATGTTCTTCATACTTCTTAATTTACAATATTAAATATTTTATCTTTGACAGAACAAACACATTCAAAATCTATAATACAGTCATAAAACCTCGACTATGTCTAGTGTCTGATCTATTTATCAGACAAGTTTAAATAGAACAGAATGTCACTGTTCAATGATATACACTCACCAGCCACTTCATTAGGTTCAGTTGCTTATTAACACAAACAGCTAATCAGCCAATCACACGGCTGCAGCTCACTGCATTTAGGCATGTAGAGGTGGTCAAGACAACTGGCTGAAGTGCAGACCGAGCATCAGAACGGGGAAGAAAGGGGATTTAAGGGGCTTTGAACATGGCGTGGTTGTTGGTGCCAGACGGGCTGGTCTGAGTATTTCAGAAACTGCTGATCTACTGGGATTTTCACGCTCAACCATCTCTAGGGTTACAGAGAACGGTCCGAAAAAGAGGAAATATCCAGTGAGCGGTCAGTTGTGTGGACGAAAATGCCTTGTTGATGTGAGAGGTCAGAGGAGAATGGGCAGACTGGTTCCAGATGATAGAAAGGCAGCAGGAACTCAAATAACCAACCAGAATCTCTGAGGAACGTTTCCAACACCTTGTTGAAAGTCTTCCATGAAGAATTAAGGCAGTTCTGAAGACAAAAGGGGTCCAACCTTTCACTAGCAGTAAAGTGGCCCGTGAGTGTATATAGGTCTAGTAAATCATTAGGTAATATGTAGCTGTAGCACGTGGCCAGAAAGTGGGGCCCAACGCTGAGCCCAGACAAAACCCTGTGAGGATGACAGGGAGAGGAGACTCATGAGTGAGTGGTGAATGGCGTGTGAGTTCCGAACCCCACCTCCTTTCAGCACTGGCGGTCTTCATTGGGCCCCAGGGCACAGGTACATGCCACAGTAGCCTATGAAACCCTCCCCAGTTACTTGTTCATTTGTAGTTGATTTTTAATCTGAAAACCACTTTTTATCAGTACTTCACTAAACATGTTTACATGTTCTTGTGTAATCAGACAACAGGAAAACTCTGGGTCTGCATGAGTTGGGCAATAATCTGATTTCAGCTTTAAAACTGGTCAGTAAACTCACAGAACATGACATACAGTAAAACTCAGCAAAAATATGGAGGTACATCATCTAGAAGATGAAGAATATTTAAATCCTTCATTTAATCAAGCATGTAGTGGTTTCAGCGTCACTTTAAAGTGGTTTGTTGCTGCCTTGTGAGTGCGTGTGAAATGCTGCTTGCTTTTAACAGTGCTCTCTTTCTACACATGCACAGACTGAGAAAAATGAATGAAATCAGAATAAGGGTATATGTGTGATGACAGACCTGACTGCAGAGCTAAAAATCCAGATCTCTTTATTAGATTTCTAAACATCTGATAACAACCGTAATCTGGTCTAAGAAATGAGTGTGCTGTTTACATGAGCATAAGAATAACCCAATTAAACTCATGTAAAAACACTATCATGCTCTAATTTCAGGCAGATTATGAAAATGACCTGCCTGGGAACCAGATCAGCAGGAGCCAAGTCTTCCAGAACCTGGAACCCAACAACAAACAATTAGATTCAGCCCACAAAAGCCGAAACCCCAACACCAACCAATCAGATTCAGTCTACCAGAACGTAAACCCTAAGACCAACCAATCAGTTCCAATCTACCAGAACCTAAACCCCACAGCAACTAATCACATTCTGTCTACCAGAGTCCAAACCCCAAGACCAACCAATCAGATTCAGATCTAAAAGATTTGGTCTGCCACAACTGATTGAAGTGCTGGAGCCTATCCCAGCGGTCATCGGGCAGAAGGCAGGATACACCCTGGACAGGTCGCCAGTCCATCGCAGGGCAGACAGACACATTCACTCACACTCACACCCAGGGGCAATTTAGCATGTCCAATCAGCCTGACTGCATGTCTTTGGAATGTGGGAGGAAACCGGAGAACCTGGAGGAAACCCACGCAGACACGGGGAGAACATGCAGACTCCACATAGAGAGGATCCCGGTCACCCAGCCGGGGAATTGAACCCAGGCCCTTCTTGTTGTGAGACAGTGCTACCCACCATGCCACCGTGCCACCTATGTAAGTACATAATTGTAATTTACATTTGCAATTGTATTTACAATTTATATAATACCAATTGGGCGGCAGAGTGGCGTGGTGGGTAGCGCTGTCGCCTCACAGCGAGGAGGGCCTGGGTTCGATTCACTGGCCGGGTGACCGGGGTCCTCTCTGTCAGGCCAATTGGACATGCTACATTGCCCCTAGGTGTGAGTGTCTGTCTGTCTGTCTGTCTGCCCTGCGATGGACTGGCGACCTGTCCAGGGTGTATCCTGCCTTCCGCCCGATGACTGCTGGGATAGGCTCTGGCACCCCGCCGCAACCCTGAGAGAGAAGCGGCTTAGAAACTGTGTGTGTGTACTTACATACCAGTTGTTGCCAGGTTGGACCAGCTTTACAAAGTTTAAAAAAAATAATAAATTAAACAACTGAAATTGCATAAAAACTTCTTTGTCATAACATAACTTTTCAGAGTCATACAAAATGAAAATAATTTTATAAAAAACTTTAAATGTTGATATTTAGGTTGCATAGTATTTATGCAAACATTCAGTAAAACTTGTACAATCTGGCAAAATTATTTTCAAAAGAATGCAAACATCTGAAATACAACCAGACTTTAGTCCCTCAGACCAAATGATCAGATTCAGTTCATCACCTAAATAAATAAAATAAAATAAAGACTGATATGATGCTGCATGTGCACATATTTTTAAAACTAATCATTTATATTATTGCTTATTAAGAGTTTTAACAAACCTATTGACATTGGCCTACATAACTGCTTTTGCTATTGCTTTAAGTTTATCTGTAATTAAGAAAGCATTTCCAAATCTTAAAGCTATCAAACATCTGCATTGGATATATATATATATATATATATATATATATATATATATATATATATATATATATATATATATCTGTCATTTAAATGCTTTACGTAATTATTTACTGTACTTGTTTTTACTGTACTGTACTTATTGTAAATCAAAAATGTAAACATGCTTCTGTTCACTTGATCTTAATAAATGTAAATGAAATATCGAAATGAATAAAGTTTTTTTTTAATGAATAAACTTCCCAGATGCCTTGCTTCATTATGTGCTAGCTCTTTAACAGTTTTCTCTTTACTGTTTATGTATATTTAAACATATGGCATATTTTCATACATGGTATCTTTTTGAGTTTAATGATTTGTTTTAGATGATACACTGTAACATTAAAAGCTAACTAATGTCAGTGATTACAAAAAGCTGTCTAAAAGGTTAAGTAATATACAGTGCATCTGAAAAGTATTTACAGTGCTTCACTTTTTCCAGATTTTGTTGTTACGACCTTATTCCAAAATGGATTAAATTCTTTTTTCCCTCAAAATTCTACACACAATACCCCACAATGACAAAGACACAGGAGAAAACAATCAAGGGCGGAGTCTAGAAACAAGGGGGCAGAACAGGGAAAAATCAAAACAAGGAACCACATGGACAAGACCAGATGTAAACAAAATCACATGAAGGACTGGGAGGGGCCAATCGTGACAGTACCCAGCCCAGCTGAGGAGCTGAGGGCACAGGCACAGAAACTGGAGAAGAAACAAGAGAGACAGCACAAGACTCAGAAACTGATGAAACACAAACAGCCCGAGGATGAAACAAGGGCCAGGAGGGAGGACGAGAATGCACAACAAAAAACAAAACCGAATGAGGGACAACTGAAGGCACAACAGGATGAGGAGAACAAAAAATGCAACACTGACCAGGCAAATGACGACGGAACAAGAACCAGAACAGACAAAGTCACAAGAACCGACACACATACACGTACTGGGACAGAAACAAAAGTAAAGACAGGAACAGGAACAACAGGATCGGCCACAGGCATAGGCATAACAGCAGGGAATATGACCAAACCAGGAACAGTGGAGAAAAACAAAGGAGCAGGTAAAACAGAGGACACAGCAGCAGACACAGATAGAACAGAAGGCCCACGGGGAGCAGCAGATACAGGAGAGGGCATCTCGTCATTAACACAAAAGTTCTACAGGAATGACGAGATGCCGTGTACCCTCAGCGCCAGGTGATTTGCTGTCTCTCGGCTTGATGGCATTGAGACCTGGCTAACTCAGGCTGCATCAAAACAGCTGGAGTGTTGTCCAAAAGGAACAATCACATACTGGAGTCTCTCTCTCTCTTGCTGCGTCTTTGGTAGGCTGGTCTTTCTGTAACACTGGGGAGCGATGATGAACTGAGATGTCGGTGCTGTTGACCCACCACTTCACACAATCACACAGGTTTGTTGACAGTGGAGTGTCCCACTGTGTCAGAGTACTCTGATATTTATGTTACCTTCTGGTGGTTCTCTCCTTTTAGTCTATGCTGTTATAGTTAGATCTGCCGGAGTCACCAGCCACACTCTGGGTTAAATCATTTTTATTACAGTCAAACTCTTGAGCAGAACTAATTTTGTCTCTTTACTCTTCCTGAGATAATGACTGCCCTCCCATCCTGCTGAAGACTGACCATCAGGGCCTTCTCCTCACCATCATCAACCTACTCTCCTGTTCTTTTGTGCTGCAACACCCTCAATTACATCACTGAGCCATTCAGATGTATCAGCATTGAGATAGGATGGGACTGTTTCAGCTCACTCCCACTGTTCCTAAAGATTCAGTCAGAGACCGCCTCAGTCAGAGACAGAGGAGGAGGATGGGTCTCCCCTTGTGAGTCTTGGTTCCTCCCAAGGTTTCCTCCTCCAGACTGAGGGAGTTTTTTCTATGCCACCATCGCCTCTGGCTTGCTCACTGGGGGATGTATGTTATAACTGTATGTTTTCAAACTTCTGTAAAGCTGCTTTGTGACAATATTGTTGTAAAAAGCGCTATACAAATAAACTTGATTTGAATTGATGAGGCGGATGAATACACTGAGAGAAACGAGATTTATTAGGGGCAAATCCATAATCAGGATCTAAATAGTCCAAAGAGCCAACACAAAGAGATTGAGGGACAGGCAAGGCAAAAAGGAACACAGACTAGAAACACAAGGGAGGCTGGAAAAAAACAACACCATACAAAGACCAGCAACTAACAAGGGAAAACACAGGGCTTAAATACAAGAACAACAAGGATTAACAAGACATGCGTGAAAACAAGGGCAGAGTCTAGAAACAAGGGGGGCGGGGGGGAGGGGGGGGGGCAGAACAGGGGAGAATCAAAACAAGGAAGCACATGGACAAGACCAGATGTAAACAAAATCACATGGAGGACTGGGTCAATTGTGACAGATTGGAGTGCCCCTGTGGTAAATCCAATTGACTGGACATGATTTGGAAAAGCACACATCTGTCTATATATGGTTCCATAGTTGACAGAGGACAAACCAAGCCATGAAGTTCAAAGAATTGTCTGTAGACCTCCGAAACAGAATTATATCGAGGCACAGATCTGCGGAAGGGTACAGAAACATTTCTGCAGCATTGAAGGTCCCAAAGAGCACAGTGGTCTCCATCATCTGGAAGAAGTTCTGAATGGAAGAAATTTGGAACCACCAGGACTGTTCCTAGAGCTGGCCGCATGACCAATCTGGGTGATCAGGGTAGAAGGGCCTTAGCCAGGGAGGTGACCAAGAACCCAAGGGTCACTCTGACAGAGCAGGTACTGGGAGACTAGTCAGGGTCGAGGGAAAGATGAATGCAGCAATGTACAGAGACTTCCTTGAAAAAAACCTGCTCCAGAGCACTCTGGACCTCAGACTGGGGCAAAAGTTCATCTTCCAACTGGACAACGACCCTAAGCACACTGCCGAGATGACAAAGGAGTGGCTTTGGGACAACTCTGTGAATGTTCTTGAGTGGCCCAGCAAGAACCCAGACTTGAACCTGATTGAAGATCTCTGGAAAGATCTGTAAATGGCTGTGCACTAACACCCCATCCAACCTGATGGAGCTTGAGAGGTTCTACAAAGAAGAATGGGAGAAACTGCCCAAGAATAGGTGCCAAGTTTGCAGCATCATACTCAAAAAGACTTGAGGCTGTATTTGCTGCCAAAGATGTTTTAACAACATATTGAGCAAAAGCTGTGAATGCTTATGTACATGTGATTTATTTTATGTTATTTTTAATACATTTGCAAAACATTTAAACAAACTTTCTTCACTGTCATTTTAGGGTATTGTGTGTAAAAGAATGTAATATATTTTAAATTAATTTAATCTTTTCTTTAATATTTCTTTGATGTCGAATAGAGAAGTGCCAATTTGCACAATAGCACATGAGACAACAGAATAAATTTGTTATTATTAAGAGATCAATAATAACAGATCATACCTCCACTTTTGATTTTTTTTCCACGGTAAGTACTTCTCATTTCTGAAGCTGTTGTATTCTCTTTTCAGGTCTTTATCTTCAGCTTTACTGAATGGTTCAGTGGGTGAATGATCAGAACCAGTAGTGAGGTTGGCATGGCTACAAGCTTTGGTTGGCAGGGTGCTGAAATATCGGCTCTTTCTTCATTCTTTACGTTGCTTTTCATGCTTCAGTGACCCACCTCAGCTTTCCATTCAAAAGCACAACTTGACCACTCTGATTTGCCAGCTAATACTGCAAAAGTATCCTTTGCCCCCAGTGTTGATTCTCTTGTTTTGGAACGAAACACTGAGATAGAAGCAAGTGACAAGTTTACAATACAAAAAACTGTCCATTCTTGACATCAGTAAAAAAACAGTGCTGTTGTGACCAAAGCAACATGAAGTAGCTGTGAGATGTAACATCCTTTATTCCTTTATAGATTTAGAGGTGAATCTAATGCTTGTTCTCCACTTTTACCTGACACAAATGCATCTGATCCAGTCAATCAAGGACATATGAAAAGTTTAAAAAGCTGGAATAACAGATTTATGCTCTGCAGGAAGGTTGATTTCCAGGACTGGGGTTGATGACCACTGCTTTAAATAAACAATCATGAGAAAATGGACAGTCATGGACACAGTAACATTTTTCACACATCTAAATGTACAGTATTAAAGGTAGTATCCTTTACAGAAAGGAGGCAATACATTACAGAACATATCAGGTGTTAACAAAAAAAATAACATCCCAAATAGCAAAATATCTGAAATGATAGTTTGATAGAGTATGTTTTAGTGAGTCCAATATACGAATTTCAGGCTGATTATGATTATGAAAATGATCCATCTGCAAACAGCCAAGAATGGCCTTCAAGCCCTGGATTTTACTTCAGCCATCACTGCCGCCTTTTTTTGCCTGTCTGCTGTTTCGGGAGTCCTTTGGGCCATCCAGTCCCTAAAGGCCTCTTTCTTTGGGTTGATGGCTTCCCTCACCACAGGTGTCCACCAGTGGGTTCTTGGGTTAATGCCATGACAAGGTTTTGGCCATAGCTTCACCTGGCAGCTTCCAGAATGAAGGTTTTGACCAGGGTCCATTCAGACTCCTTTTCTCCTACCTCCTCCAGACAGAGAAAAACTCTCCTGGAGGAGTTATCCCTGCCATGTGATCCAACTCACCACCAGATGTTGATCAGTTGACAGCTTAGCACCTTCTTTCACCTGAGTGTCCAGAACATATGTCACAGGTCAGATGAAACAACAACAAAGTCGATCACTGACCTTTGACCCAAGGAGCTCTGGTACCATGTATGTTTATGAACCTCTTTATCAATGCCTAGCAAAGACGTCCAGTAATAATTCACCATTTGAGTTTAGATCAGGCAGGCCATTCTTCCCAATCATACTCCTGCAGGTTTCCCAGTTGTTGCCAATATGAGCATTGAAGTGACACCCCCAATCTAGGTGAGCCAGAATCACACTGCTTAGGAGGACTCCACATTCCTGAACTTTTTCAGAGGTCAAGCAGATGTCACCAAAAAGGATTAATGTACCAACAAGTTTTACAATTTAAAAGGATGCTATCTTGAGAATATGGACACAGTGGGAGGCCTACAACCCCCTTTGCTCCATGTGGCATACCATACCAGCCCATAAATTCTGGCCTGGAATCCAGCTACAGATCTTCCTAAACTTTAACTAAGCTATGAATTAACAGAAATCATTCTATAGACTGCACCAATGTGGAATTTCCATCATTCAATGGGATTTGGTTCAAGAAGTCCAGAGACATCAAGAAATGGGTTGCTACGAGAATCTATAACAAAGCTAGCCTTTTTAGATTTCATTGACAATTTAGATATACAACCACCACACTCAAGTGGTGAAAAAGAGATACGTCACACCACCACTATGTGCTTATAAAGAATCCAAGGGACTTGGACATTGTCTGCTTTGAGTATAAACATTTACACAGTATAATCTATGAGCAATACTACTTGTTTATTAGTATTATGTGTGTTATCTAAATAGTACTTATATCCCTTTCTACTACTGAGTGCTAGAAATACAGAGTGTCAACTTTAATAACCAACAGCGACAACCATTTGTATGTAATGAGTTAGACCAGTGACCAATATGTATCCTGAATGTGGTTTTCTTTTATTTCCTTTGGTCCTTTCCTTTCGTGGTCAATTTTATTTCTTCAACATTTATACAGTCGATAGTAAAGGAAAAGCATTACCCATGTTTTTTAACATGTGTTGTGTATCAGGTACCGAGTTTTAAACTCTCCCTTATAAACATATCTGAATATTCTTTTCATTCACTGATTCTGAAAGTTTAACCAAGTTGATGATATAAGAATGTTCCTTTGTTTAACCTAACTGAAACAAAAAGGCAGGAACTCTGGGGATGGCATTCCTAAAATTATCCATAACCAATCAGGGTTGGAAACAATGAATAGCTAATTAAGTGTTAGGTTAGGAAAACCTGTCAGCACTATGATTCCACCCCAAGGGGAAGGGTCCGGAGTTGGAGCAAAACCCCAGGGCACGGAACTTTTGGGACAGACAAAGACAGAAGAGACAGAGTGAGCAGGAGTCAGCTTTCTCAACCAGAAGATAGCTGAACTCCTAAGTTTGTGCCGGTCTTAGTCAGAGAGACAGGCCAGAATTGGGATGCTCCAAGATCAGACCTGCTTAGATCAGTCCGTCTACAGACCTTCAGTTTAGACCACCCTCAGAGAAGGAAGGTAGATTTTTCTTGTCTGCTAAAGAGAGGTAGTTAGTTAAGTTAGCATCACCAGCCTCAGAACCTTGACTGCAATCAAACCGGACACAGGAAAATAACAAGCGGTTTGGACGCCACAGAGACCCAGCAGCACACCCAGAGCCACGCACTAATCTGTGAGCAGACTAACCAGCAAAAGGCTGCGAGACGCCACCCTCAGACGGCCACGAGACGCCACCCTCAGACGGCCATGAGACACCTTCACCAATCACTGACAGGAAGGTGCATACCCGCACGGTGACACAGCATCT
This sequence comes from Pygocentrus nattereri, assembly GCF_015220715.1. NCBI lineage: Eukaryota > Metazoa > Chordata > Actinopteri > Characiformes > Serrasalmidae > Pygocentrus > Pygocentrus nattereri. The sequence continues at coordinate 37,998,994 of NC_051222.1, read as the reverse complement.
CCACCAGTGAGGAGACAAAGAAACACATGAGCTCTGGCCTCAAAGACGTCCCTTTGGAAGCCAGCTGATTCCCACGTAAGCTGGATCCGTCAATTGACAGTCAGGGCTCTGACGCCAATTTATTTAATAAGACAGCATTTAATAGGTGCATCTAACTCAGCCATATGAAGTTTAAGTTTCTTGCGTCTTCCCGAGAACCACCCTGCCTCATATCATAACTGTACCACTTCATGCGAGCTATGTTGTCCTTTTAACTTTTATCCTTTTTGTTGTGTTTTGTTCTATTTTCTTTCATCTATTATTGAATGTAGTCCAAGGTAGTTTAATATTTAGCCAATAAACTCAATTTTATTGAAGCATCCTCAATGTGAGCATCTCTCTCTCTGGTCTGTGGACTTCGCATAAATCCAGGTTACCTCACACCCTCATCTAAAGTTTTGAGCAATAATAAAATTAATATTGCATAGACCGCAACAGAAGTCTCCCAGAAAGAATAGGGAGCCTGTAGGTGTGCCCCTTTCTAAAAACACACGCACTTGCTCCAAGAGGGCTGAATACTCTGAACTGTTGTTTGGTGTAAAAGCACACACAACAGTCAGCGATCTTCTCGCTGTGATTTTAATTCACATTGTGGTGACCTTTTAGTCCACCAGGATAAACTCCATCTACGTTACAGCCAGCTGGGGCTCTTGAGGATGTGCACACCCGCCCGGGGTCTCTCACTCCTGAGTAAGTAAGGGTCAGATCCTTATTAAGGAGTTTGGTTCCAGAGCCAGTTTCTGCTGCAGGGGTCCATGCAACTAAGGACCTCCCTGCCATCTCCCACTGCTTGTAAAGCAGTGCACTAGTCCCCCTTGCTGGATGTTGTGGGTAGTGGGCCCACATGGTGCCCTTCTGACTGAGTCTGGCTGGGTGTGGAAGGTAAATGTATTTCATCAGCTGAGAAATCTCTTTAATCTTGTGTCGAGTTAATTGTTTTCGGAACTCACTTAATTAAAAAGCACCAGTGTGTATTTAACAACATCACAGTGACTTAAGTTCAGTCTGGTTGATTGGATATTATTACAAAATGCAGACAGTCTGGATTAGAAAGCCAAGTCCCAAATGCTGTGTGAGCCCATAAGGCAAGAGTATATGTTTGTTTTAGATGTATATATTTGGGACAGACTCATGCAATATGCAGGTTCTGCATGTGCCACACACAGCATATCAGTTGTCCAACTCTAGATTTGCTTATCTACAGTATCTGAATTCCGATTACAAACATAATGCAGCTCAATGACAAGTTAAATTAAATTAATGATAAATTAATGCATTTTTATTCACATGTAAATATCTTCTTCTCTGCCTTGTTGTTCAGATGAACAAATCAAAACCATGCAGTTTGATTGGTCCTCATCTGTATTTTGTGGAATTGTAGGTAAAAGAAAACTGCTAACTCTGCAATATTGCTGTCCTCATGTAAAGCCACAGTGAGGATTTAGAGGGAGCTTCACTTTGGACAACCAACAACTACTACTATAGACTGCAGGACACTATTGGAAGTGGACTGACCTCCAAACTTTTTTCACTGATTATGAGTATGAGCGGGGTCAGCAGTATATGTGAATAATTTATGTTTGCTGTTTAAACATTTTGATTATGCTAGTTCTGCTGCCAGGGGGCAGTCATGGGCTGGAGGTTAGGTAACCAGCCCTGTGACTGGAAGGTTGCCGGTTCGATCCCCTTGGCTGACAGTCCATGACTGAATTGTCCTCAAGCAAGACACCTAACCCCCAACTGCTCCTGGGTGCTGTGGATAGGGCTGCCTACTGCTCTGGGCAAGTGTGCTCACTGCCCCCTAGTGTGTGTGTTCACTAGTGTGTATGTATGTGTGTATGTATGTGGGTGTTTCACTGCACAGATGGGTTAAATGTGGAGGTCTAATTTCACAGGGTGCAAACACAGTTGGCTAATGGTTCTAAATTAAAAAAAAAATCATTTCTAAATGTCGTATCAAAAAAATAATCTCAGGATATCTTCTATGTTTATCAGTATGTGATCAGTGATTCTGGTGGGAGGATCTGTGAGCTTGAGCAACTCTGACACTTAACAGAGAACCAGGAACCAACCAGACAGAAGACGAAGACATACACATACATAGAGCGCTACACAAGAAAGAGCAAAACAAAATACACTTATAGAATTTCAAAGATAGCAGATTGGAGTTTGTGTGAATATCAGTGAAGCAGCTGTTCAGCTTAGGATGGAGATCCTCCTCATCTTCACCCTCTACCTGGTCTCAGGTCAGTTTTCTATGCCAAATTAAGCATTCTAGTTTAACATTCATGGAGTGGTTACTTTTGTGTTGCAGTTACGTAGATACAGAACTTTAGATTTGAGGGAATTTGGTTGAATTTAAGGAGATCAGAGAGATTAGTGAGACCTTTCAATCTGATCGGCAGGTCCAGTGAGCTGCTTTGATGTGACTGCCTACTCAGGAGGTAGTGTCATAATCTACTGCAAACACAAACAGTATGGAGTGCAGAATAAATATTTCTGTAAGGAACCATCAAATCAAACACCAAAGCAGTGTGTACATGAAAAAATTCAGAAGAAATGGAGTCATAAAGACAGATTTTCTCTACGTGACTCCAGTGAAGTTCTTACAGTGATCTACAGAAACCTGAGTTTACAGGATGCTGGATCATATCAGTGTGGAGAGACTGGAGTGTGGAAGCATGCTGTGAACCTGGAAGTGAAAACAGGTGAAAAATATTTTGTCTTGAAATGATATTTCTGATAAAATGATCTACAAAGTGAGTTATTTGTAAATGTTGATGTGCTGTGAGACTCTTGAGAATCCAAACAAGTGCAGAAGTCCATTATTTTGTATGATTAACAGGTCCGTGTTGTTTGGGGCCAAACACTGTGTCTGGTTATCTGGGAGAGACGGTCACCATCAACTGTTCATATCCAGAGGAGTTTAAAACTAACGACAAGACCTTCCACAAACAGGATAATCAAATTTTTACTTTAATGATCCGAACCTCAGAGACTCGGAGAGGCAGATTCTCCATCTCTGATGACAGAAGCTCTGCAGCTCTCAGAGTGAGAATCAGTGATGTGAGAGAAGCTGATGGAGGAGTTTATTACTGTGGAGTGAATGTTGGGGGACAGTTGTTCAGTTCTTACTCCCTCTACACAGAGACTCAGCTACAGGTCACTGGTGAGACACACTAACATTTCCTTTTGTTGATGTTTCATTGTTTATTAGTGCAGCTTTACTGCTGAGAGTCCAGAAAGCTTCAGTTAATGACCTTGTCAGTTTCCAGAATTTTATCAGAATTTGTGACAGATTAGATTGCAAGAACAGTGAATAATGACACTGAATATTCTCGTTAGGTAGAAGTCCAGCTCGTACACACACACTTAGTGGGAGATGAGGAAGTTACAGAGAAACAGATCTTAACGTATTGCTGTCTCTGTCTGATCTTACTGACCTTCTTCACGCTAAGTACGTTTTTTCTTCTGAAATCTTTCATCATATGTGGTCATATGATGAAAGATTTCAGAAGAAAAAACTCACTAAGGGTGAAGAAGGTCAGTAAGATCAGACAGAGACAGCAATACGTTAAGATCCTGGATGCTATATGTCAAGTTAGATTGCTTTAATTTAATATTTCATTAAGTTTATAATCCCATGAAGTAAAATATGCATCATCTACTCCAACCATCAAGTTCAAGCACAGCTACAAAAACACCAGTAACACACAGAACCACATCAACAGCACCAACAGAAACCCCATCTGAAGAAGAGCATTTCAGTATGAGTAGCTCCACCTTTCGGTTGTGTCGTTCATAAATCATTTGGTGGATCAGTTTTTTTGTATTGTTCTTTTTTATTGTTCAATTCTAAACCATGACTGCTCTGCCAGCAGTTACATCTGAGAAACATTATGTTACCGCACTTAATATCACTTTCAATTCATATAAACCCTATAGTGTAAAGGCTGCACCTACCTAGTCAATCTGTTTTTCATGATTAAGTCTTCATTCATACTCACAGCACCATAACCAGCCATTTAACTGCACATGCATCAACAACATTTCAGTCCCCCAAAAGTTGAAAGTTTAAGGTGATGGTCTGTTGTTTCTGTCTCCCAGCTCCAGATTCCTCTGTGATCATCACTGTGTGTGTCTGTGTGGCTCTGCTGCTGATTGGAGGATCAGCACTGATCTTCTACAAAGTGAGGTGCACCAAGAGACAAGGTACCACACACACACCCATACACATGCATATCTACCTACTTCATACTGTTTCGCGTGAATCACTTTACTGCTTAAATAAGATACTCAGAGAAGAACGGTGGAGAGCCCAAACCCATCACAAAACCAGAAAGCCAGGCGTATGTCTGGAGAACTGAAGATTATTTCTTGGGTGCAGGTATCAGACACCTAGCCAGCCTGTTAAACAATGGACTGACACGGTTTTATAGCCATGCTGATGCTAAGATTAGGCCCAGCCTATACATAAGTGACAGGTGTGAGAGGAATGACCATGTAGAGATGAACAGAAGTAGGTAGAACAGAATGTTCTAAATGCAATCACAGCACTAACACAGAACTAAACACATTACAGCACCATAGATTCCTTCAGTGGGTTCTTTATTATGCAGCTTCTCGCAGTGGCAGCTTTCTTCTCTTTATGTTTTGTATTTCAAAAGAGGCAATATATCTTCTTCACAACAGAGGGAGCAAGGGTTGATGTGCTTAAACAGCTTACAGGGCAGACTCTGGGGACCTAGATAGGCTTTGATGTTATTTCTTCAGGCACTAATCAGGAACCAGTCTGATGTCCTGTTCATTCGTCACTGTCTCAGGTCTGCTCTGGGCATGTCCTAAAAACAAAATACACACAGACACAGTGGCAGCATCATATTCTTAGTACACAAACAGTGTTGTATGCCCTTTTTGGTTTCCTTCCTTTGCTACCTAACATGGATCCTGGCCTTTGCTGGAAGTCATGGAGAGCAAGCCGCACAGGGGAATTAGGGAATCTTCACTCTGAGGTTAACCCCTGTGACCTACACATCACAGATCCTCCTCAGAGCATCTCACAACCACAGTCATCCATTTTATCCCTGAGATAGCCAGCCCCGTCAGGTGGTGGCACCACCTTGGTATGGCTCACATGTACCCATTTTGGTTTTCCTTGGCAATTTAAAACAGAGGATGTGGTATGGAGGACTTGATATGGACCTTCTCATTTTGGTCCTAATGGCTGTGTTATGCACCTTAATTATCATCTGTTGTCCTGGGACAATAAGGCAATAGGGTGAAGCCCCCCCCCCTCTTAGTAGGTCCTTTCCATGCTTCCAACACCTATTTCTGAGCTGCTAAAGTGGCTTCAGATTAAGTCTGTCAGTATTGCAGCAGACAGTCAGACATAACAGCATGTCTGTAGCTTTCAAATCAGTAGTCCCAGGGAGTGACATGGGACAACCGATAATCTCATATGGTAACAGCTGAGTTTTTCTGTTAATCGAATCTCTGGTCTTACAAAGCACAGGAGGTAAGGCGTCCACCTATGGGACCCATTCATAATGCAGCATAATGCATAATAGCAACTTGTTTTGTGTAAGGCACTTCCATAAAATCTGCCACCTGCTGAACATTTTTCACAGGCATTCCATTTGTTGTCAGAAAGTGACCACAAGCCAAAATTTTGCCAAAATTTGCCAGGCACATATTTTATCAGACACATTAACAGTGTGTGAATGAGAGGGAGGCAGGTTTAAAGGTGAAGATGCAAGGAGTAGAGGTCGTTAAGGTGGATGACTTCAAATATCTTGAGTCAACCAACCAGAGCAATGGACAGTGTAGAAAAGAGGTGAAGAAGAGGGTGCAGGCAGGATGGAGTGTTTGGAGACAGGTGTCAGGGCTGATGTGTGACAGAAGGATAGCAGCAAGAGTGAAAGGGAAGGTCTACAAGACAGCAGTGCGTCCTGCTATGATGGATGGTTTGGAGACTGTGGCTCTGTCTAAAAGACAGGAGGCTGAGCTGGAGGTGGCGGAGATGAAGATGCTGAGATTTTCGTTGGGAGTGACCAGGATGGACAAGATTAGAAATGAGCAGATCAGAGGGACAGTGAAGGTGGAGCAGTTTGGAGATGAAGCCAGAGAGGCCAGGTTGAGGAATAGTGGATATATTGGGCAGAGAATGTTGGAGATGAAGCTGCCGGGCAGAAGGAGAAGAGGTAGACCTCAGAGAAGGTTTATGGATGTAGTGAAGGTGGACATGGAGATGGTTGGTGTAAAAGTAGAGGAGGCAGTGGATAGGGCAAGATGGAGGCAGATGATCCGCTGTGGCGACCCCTAAAGGGAGCAGCCGAAAGAAGAAGAAGAAGATTAACTATTAAATCTTTAGGAAGCACATATACATGAGTCATTGCTACCAGGTCTGCCTGTTCTACAGAATTAGAATCTGCCAGTCCCTATTACTTCATACTGCGTTGTGACAGTGCACCCTGTGTGTCATCTGCCGTCAAGGACACAGGAAGGCCATCTGTGATTGACACAACATCAGCATTTGGCAAAGGCGTTTCATCATACATGCTTTACACAGAACTAGAAACCAGCATTTCAGTCATCATCCACTAAATTATATTCCAATTCCACCAAATGAGGTAGTCCCAGTCACTGTTTCAGACAAGGGTGAGCTAGGCTTTTTTTCTTTTTTTTATTTGTTTCAAAGACCTACTTACATTTGTAGTTCCAATACTCATCTCAGAACCATATTTTTATCTAGTAAAATCATTTTATCTAGTGGAATGAGCAATTTTTTTTGGTAGTATCAGTCTACACTAGATGAATCTGTATATTTGCATAACTGTTCATCCAGTCAGACTATAAATACATCATCAGACCAATTAGGCCCAGCCTATACATGACAAGTGACAGGGGTGACAGAAATGATCATGTAGGGATAAACTAAAATAGGCAAAACTGAATGTTCTAAATACAATCCCAGCACATACACACACAATACTGCAGATAATAATGTATAATAAAAGGGATATGATTATGATCTATGTTTAACTGAACATCAAGGAAAAAGAAGATTAATCAAACAGTCTACATTCACAGTCTGCAATCAATTCACAGTCTACTGACGTACTGATCCTCTCATGTAGTCTCCACAAATTATTAAATGACAGTTCAGTCTTGTGTGTGGCCTTAATGTCTAATAGAGACTAGCTGACTTTCCTCATTGTAGAGCTCAGCATTGTAGAGCTTGTCGTGAAAAACAGGCTGGGGCCTCATCCACACATATACAGGTATTTTTTTTACAATGGGTGTTTTCTGCCTTCATTAATCTCATTACAGTTTCCTTCAGTGTGCCGGCAAAGCAGCTGACTCAGTGACAACAGTGATGTCCTTGACAAACTAGCATTCTCTCACCATTCTTCTGCAAAAGCCACTTAGTTTTCAAAGCCGTCCCACTGTTTTACAGGTCCGACTCAGATTGGTCCAAAACTGGCTGGGTCTGTGATGTGGGGCAGCTGGATATACATATATATTGCCAAAAGTATTCACTCACCCATCCAAATCACTGGGAACAACTGCAACTCAGCCACGAAGTGGTCGGCCACGTAAAATGACAGAGCGGTCAGCGGATGCTGAGGGGCATAGTGCACAGAGGTCACCGACTTTCTGCAGAGTCAATCACTACAGACCTCCAAACTTCATGTGGCCTTCAGATCAGCTCAAGAACAGCGTAGAGAGCTTCATGGAATGGGTTTCCATGGCCGAGCAGCTGCATCCAAGCCTTACATCACCAAGTGCAATGCAAAGCGTGGAATGCAGTGGTGTAAAGCGCCGCCACTGGACTCTAGAGCAGTGGAGACGTGTTCTCTGGAGTGACCAATCACGCTTCTCCATCTGGAAATCCGATGGACTACTTTGGGTTTCGTGGTTGCCAGAAGACGGTACTTGTCTGACTGCATTGTGCCAAGTGTAAAATTTAGTGGAGGGGGGATCATGGTGTGGGGCTGTTTTTCAGGAGTTGGGATGAATTAGAGTGGAGACTGTGAGCCAGGCCTTCTCGTCCAACATCAGTGTCTGACCTCACAAATGCACTTCTGGAAGAACGGTCAGAAATTCCCATAAACACACTCCTAACCCTTGTGGAAAGCCTTCCCAGAAGAGAGTGAGCCAACATCATATTAAACCCTATGGATTAAGAATGACATGACACTCATAGTTCAAGTTCATATGAGTATGAAGCCAGACGAGTGAATACTTCTGGCAATATAGTGTAGCAGTGACCTTGTGGCACATTTTATCACCTCTGTTCTTAAATATAGAGTAAAATTAACTGTGCATATATGTGTAAACATGCAACAAGTCCTGTTAGCAATGTTAAAAAATAGCACTACTTTAGTTACACTTCTGCGATCAGACAAAGCCTGGGATTATCAGGTTGTTTAAGAAGTATATTGTAATCAGATGATTGCTGTTAATCTATTTCAAACATCTAATAGAGCCTCTTCCATAATCAGACGTACTGTAGATCTACAGAGTAGGACTGATTTATGTTTGTTTGTGATTAATAGGCTTAGTGTCTTCACCAAACATGGAAAACACAGAAAGCAGTAATAAGGTATGTACCTGTTTGTGTGTATTACAGATATAACTAAATGCAAATTCATTATTTAGAATGAGTAGATTGTGTTCTAAACAGATATCTCACACACACACACACACACACACACACACACACACACACACACACACACATATATACATTTTCTAAACCGCGTCTCCCTCTGGGTCTTGGGAAACAGATATCAGCACTGATACGAATAGATGCACTATATTCTTTAACTTGCAGAATTCAATTAGCAACTTTTCCTTTACATTACAACACATAAAACATAACCTTTGCTCTAGCAGCCTGATCTCCTGCTATCTAGGCCAAAACAAATAATAATCCCATAGTTCTGTAGCAACGGTATTGATAATCAGGTCTAAACACAGCCGGATTAACCTCAACAATCATCCCATAAATCCTATAATAATAATAAATGTGCACTCTATACACTGTAATTATGCATAAACCTTTCTCTGAAGGACTAAACTCAAATTTATATGCTGCATGCTAACTTTAACATAAACAGATAGATAGATAGATAGATAGATAGATAGATAGATAGATAGATAGATAGATAGATAGATAGGTAGATTTAGTGTTGAGGTTAGGGTTATGTTTACGAGTAGATGTAGGTTTAGTGTTGAAGTAATTGTTTGGGTTAGGTTAAGGACTAGGTGTAGGCTTAGTGTTCAGTTTACCCAGGGGAAAGAAATATCTCTTGATCTCAGGTTCTTCTCCTAGACACAGTTAAGTCCAGTTTGAAATCAAATAAGACTTTAGCCATTTTCTCCTGTTTCTGAATTTTGGCTACTGAGAAATAAAACTCTTCAGTGCCTGACTTGTCTAATTCCAGTCTCCGCTGAATAATATCTCCATAAGAAAAGTGTAAGATTTCATGGTCTTCTGTCAGTGCTAAAGGAGAACCCAGGACCTCTCACGGTGAAATGCTGATGTTAATCTCCTCTTTTTAGAAGGGTTTAGGACAATTCAGAAATCACTGATCCTTCATTAATATAACATTGAGGTCTGCTTTATTTCTCTGAGATGATCTTAAGAAAGAATATTTTTCCTACGGGTAGGGTTTAGGAGTAGGTGTGGGTTTAGTGTTGAAGTTAAGGTTAGGGTTAGGTTTAGGAGTAGGTGTAGGTTCAGTCTTGAAGTTACAGCTAGGACTATGTTTAGGAGAAGGTGGAGGTTTAGTGTTGAAGTTAAGGTTATGGCTAGGAGTAGGTGTAGGTTTAGTGTTAAAATTAAGGTTAAATTAACAAAAAACTGTCAAGTCAGTTTCTCATTCAAATTCCCATTCTATCTCAAATTCTGCAGCAGTTCACTCCGGTGCTTCAGGTGCTATTTAGAGTGGAGCGAAATAATCAAGAATAACAAGAAGCTGGCGAATGAGAAGCTCATTAGCAACGCATCAGCAGAGTCATACAGTTTTGGTGTGAAAAAGCTGTGCTGTTATCATGAATATCAGCTTGTTTAAAATGCTTCTCAATCAATCAGATTGTAAGGTAGAAACTCACTTGTACAATTTGCCATATAGAGTAGCAGATTATATATTTTAGCCCAAAACAAAAATGCTAGTATCATAATTCTTGAGTGTGTGCATGAACATACTGTGTGTCATGTATGTGTAGTTTCTTGTAACAGTTCTGCTCTTTCCTCAGATTTCTCACTCTGTCTGTGACTATGAGGAGATTACAGACACCAGAGCTAATCCACTTTACTCTACTGTCCAACACCCATCAGCCCCACCTGATCCCCTGAACTCAGTGTACACCACAGCGCAACTGCCATCAAACACTCCTGTCCAGAATACCTACAGCATGGTCCAGCTTCCTAAACTCACCTCTGAAGTCCATGCTTATGCCACTGTGATTTTCCAAAAGAATCCAGATCATCTTATATAGGCATCTGCCATGGTCAATCACCTTCCTCAACTGGAATGACTTATGGAGTACTGATCAGTATAATCCTAAAATCTTCCTTTTTGTTAATTTGATTCTTTTTAACGTTGGTGTAACAGGACTATAAAGATTATATGCAACTGTTGTAGTAACTTTTCCAACGTAAAACATTTTTGAAATTTAGCCTATTTGTCCATCATGATCTTGGCTTTTATTCTTGATGTTTCTTGGCTGCCTCATTTGTCTGTGCTACACCAGCTCTTTACCAATACTCTAAACACTGCCTATCGTAGTGTTGTCATTTTGGCCTTTCCAGAATTTTGGTCTTGCAGTGGTTATTTTGATGTTGCCTTTATAATAAATAATCTTGGATATACTTCAGATTACTAAGCACAATATTTCAATTCAATATATTTATGAATTCAAAACCTGTTCACAACCTCCATTGTGGAAGCTGCCGGCCATAGCTGTGGCCAAAAGCTTGTAGGTGCCTGTTGGGGCGGTAACCCAAGAACCCCCTGGTGGACACCAGTGGTGAGGGAGGCCCACAAGCTGAAGAAAAAGACCTTTTGGGATTGGATGGCCCGAAGAACTCCCGACTCAGCAGAAAGGTACTGACAGGCAAAAAAGGTGGCAGCCGCAATGGTGGCAGAAGTAAAATCCAGGATGTGGGAGGAGTTTGGCGAAGCCATGGAAAAAGACCTTTGTTTGGCTTCAAGGAGGTTCTGGAAAACTGTCTGGCAACTCAGGAGTGGTCGGGGTGGCTGCACCCAAGCAGTATTCAGCAAGGGTGGAGAAACTCTGACTTCAAATGAGGATACTGTCAATCTGTAGAAGGAGCACTTTGAAGAACTCCTTAATCCGGGAGACATGCCTCCCTCACAGGAGTCAGAGCCAGATGCCAAGGTGCTGGAAAGGAGACTCCGACCAATAGTTTAACCTCAGATTGAGGAGGAAGAATGCGGATTCCGTCCCAGCTGTGGAACAACGGACCAGCTTTTCACCCTCTCGCGGATTGTTGAGGGGGCATGGGAGTTTGCCAACCCAGTCTACATGTGTTTTGTGGATTTAGAGAAGTCTTACTCGTGTTCCCTGAGGTATCTTGTGGGAGGTATGGGGTACCAGGGCTACTACTCCGGGCCATTCGATCTGTCTACTCCCAGAGTGAGAGCTGTGTTCGTATACTCAGCATTAAGTTGGACCCTTTCAGTGTTAGTGTTGGGCATATTCATGAACAGGGTGTCAAGGCGTAGCCAAGGTCAGGAGGGCATTATGTGTGGAGGCTGGAGGGTGGTATCTCTGCTATTTGCAGACGATATTGTTCTTTTGGCTGAATCACATGGTTGCCTCCAGCGCTCACTGGAGTGGTTTGCAGTTGAGTGTGAAGCGGTTGGTATGCGGATCAGCACCTCCAAATCTGACTCCATGGTCTTAGCCGGAAAAGGATGGCATGTCCACTCCAGGTAAGAGGAAAGGACCTGCCCCAGGTGGAGGAGTTTAAGTATCTTGGGGTCTTGTTCACGAGTGACGGGAAGAGGGATCGTGATATCGGCCGCAGTCTGGGACAGGTGGCAGCAGTAATGCGATCACTGTACCGGACTGTAGTGGTGAAGAGGGAGCTGAGCCAAAAGGCGAAGCTCTCTGTTTACTGGGCAGTCTACATCCCGACCCTCACCTGTGGTCATGAGCTGTGGGTAATGACCGAAAGAATGAGATCACAAATACAAGCGGCGGAAATGAGCTTTCTTCGCAGGGTGGCGGGCTACACTCTGTTTGATAGGGTGAGGAGCTCAGTCATCCGGGAGGAGCTCGGAGTAGAGCCGCTACTCCTCCACATTGAAAGGAGCCAGCTGTGGTGGTTCAGGCATCTGATTCAGACGCCACCTGGTGGAGGTGTACCAGGCACGGCCTACTGGGACCCCACTAAGACCCCAGGATCTTCCTAGGACCCGCTGGAGGGTCCCTGGGAATGAGCTGGAGGAAGTTGCAGGGGGACAGGGTCATCTGGGATTCTCTGCTCTCCCAACTGCTACCACGACTACCACCACTGGATTAAGCAGTTAACGACGATGAATTAATGAATAAATCAATATATTTATGAAGATGTTACTGTTTCTGCTGTGGTTAAATCTGGTCTATTGTAACCTAAAATTACACAGTGAGTGGTCAGTCATATATGTCAATAATTTGTAGATTTGCTTTCTTTCTTTAATCTGCATATCAAATGCTTTAAATCAGCCAAAACATGTTTCGTGTTGAAGGTTTATGTGTTTAAAGAAAGAAGATAAAGTGTTAACACTGGATTAAAGTTTTTGTTGCAGAATAATTTCATTCATATTTCAAGGCCTGTGCAGAGGAGCCCAACAATCACATAGCACATGACCAGCTGTGCCACAATACATGCACAGACGACAAAGCCTTTCCACTCTGAACAGCCTGGAAGAGTCACACTGCATGGGTTCCGGAGCTGGCCTGGACCAGGAGTTGTAGCAGGAACAAAGACTTGCACAGGAGCTGGAACTGGAACAGGAACTGCAGATTATGTGACTATAGGGAGAACTTTTGTGTAAAGGTCACTTTTGCAGTAGTTGATATAATATATAATTATATATGTTATATAATAAATGAAAAGTTCTATGAGCTGATCAAGGATCAGACTGTCATCTTTCCCGCTAGTTTGGTTTGAACCTTAGGATTAAGTCCTCAGGATTCCAACCACTTCCAGACATTAGTTTATGGAACTCCAAAGCAGATGTAGAAACTGAGTGATTGTCTTGCTTAAGCTTACACAAAAGTTCAGCGTTGGATCATCCCTAATGAGGATGATCAAACACATTTCTGAAAGATTCTAAGACTGTATCAAATGACAGATTTTGCAAATGAGACCGTCTTGCAGTAGCCCAGTCTAAAGCTTTCTCAGAAAGATGTGAAATAAAAGCAGTCTTAGCCTGGTCAGTACTAGTGGGGGAATTACTGAAGTACGCAGAGCACTAACAAAAACCCTCTACATTTACCAGGGGATCCCTCAAACTTGTCAGGCTAACTCACAAGGAATGTAGAGGTTGGGCTCACAGAAACTAGGCTGTTAGTAATGGAAAGTGGGGTAGAAGCAGAAGCTGTTGTAGAAACAGTGAGATGTCACAGCTGAGCAGTAATGTCATTAATTCCAGACAAGAGCTGGGAAAGCTGGGCCTGCTGCTTGCCTTGTTGCTGGACCAGGTTGCCATCTGACTGAGTAACGTCCGCCAGCGCTTGCTGTTGACAACCCATGAGCTGACCTTGGTTCTTCAGGACCTTCTGCCATCTGCATGCTGGTGAAGTATCCTGTAGTGGTAACTGACAACGGAACAGGCCACCACAGAACAAAAGGGTACACCTAAAATCAGGGTCATAAACAGAAAAGGCCTTACACAGGAACGCAGTCAAGAACAGGGATGAAGAGTGCCACCGAAGGTGGATCGTGAGAGTGCTGAGTCATATGATGCAGTAAGGAGGTCTGGGAATTCTGGGAAGCTCATTTGGCTGCAGTTTCAGCCAGGCCAGAGGGTGGCATGGCGACTGTGCTGGTACTTGTGCTTCTCACTGTAGTTGCTGAGTTACAGATTCTGGTGACTTTTTGTGAGAAGAACCAGGGAGTTTCCCCAAAGCCCAAACCACTGTTACATGCAGTTGTGCTGTCCCCATGATGTGTTTCTTGTCCATGTCTCTACATGATTTGAAGCACATGTACCTACACCAAACACATAAATGTTTTATTCATTTAATTATAAGAGGAGTGGAACAATAAGAGTCACACTGCATGGATTCTGGAGTCAAACTGGACTGGGAGTTGAAGGAGGAAGAAACACTTGCCCGAGAGCTGGAAGGGGGACTGGAACTGGAACTGGAGCTGCAACTGGATCAGGAACTGAAGGTTATGTGAGTATGGCAATAACTTTTGTGAAAGGGTTGCTTTGTACTAGTTGATCTAAGCAAATGTAGCGTTCTATTAGATGGTCAAGAGTCAAGACTGTCCTCTTTGCACACTAATTCAGTTAGAACCTCAGGATTAAGTCAGTTTAAATGCTACGAGAAGCACAGATTCATTCTAACCACTTCCAGAGGCCGGTGTATGGAACTCCAAAGCTCTACATTTATCACAAGGTTCCACTTGCCAGGTTTACTCACAGTGAGTTATTTGGGGAGTGGAACAATAAGAGACCATTTCTTCTTGTAGACATGCCAAGTAAGCAGATGGGTGCTTCTCTGTATTTTTATTTTGTTAGACTTTCAGGCCTTTTCACCATTAATGGTCTAGCTTTCCTTATTCAATGTGTAAGTGAATGTATTATGTGCAATGAACTTATGTGAAATGCTTCCTGTGTTGTTTGCATGGTTCTTCACTCCTCGCTGGTGCTTCCCACGTGTTGCTATCATGGCTCTATCAATCTGCTGTGATTTGTAACAACCACAAAGTGGAAGTCACAAAGTGAATCTGCACCCACTGCTTGAAAGAAAGACTGAAACCTGGATATCATGACTGATAAAACGATAGCAGAGACTGAGGGAGGAGATTGATTAGGAGATTTAACCAACACCCACGTTAAACTCACAGAAGCTGTGACTGCAATACACAGGAATAACTAGAAGGGAGTGAAAGACAAAACAGACAACACGGCAAGTGGCTAACAATTCAAATCTAACCATTCTATTCATAAAGTCACAGTGGTGGTGATTATCACTTTGGTTTCTTTGTAATGCTGGAGTATTTCCATTGTTGTCCTAAGAAAGACCCAATCAAAATCTACATGTTAATGTGATCATACATTTTAAAGACTCACGGCAAGTGAATATAACACAAACTGCAGTCAAAAGGAGGCAAGATTGATACAATTGTGACATTAAAAGTATTCAGAAATTACAAGGAGTCCTTGTAAAACCATTTAATGTTTAGCCACAAACATTATCTAAGCTGCCTTATCCTTCTGGATATAGGGGTACATTTTATGTGTAAGGCTTCTGGGTTCTCCTCCCTTGCCTAGCACACTCCAAGACTCCATTTCCCATGATTCCAGTCCTGATAACATCATCAGTTTGAAATGCAATTCCTCCAATCACACGCAACTGCCTCGTTCTCAGTCACCGGAATTCTAATGCAAGTTCATTGTTTGTCTCAGAGCTTAAATAGTCCTTGGTTTTGTTCTCCTCATTTTGAGGTATTGCCAATCTTTTGGACTACTGAGTTGTAGCTCACTGTTTTCTCGCCTTCTGCTGTCTTTTGGATTTTGCTCTTTTGCTTTGTCTGCTTGTCTGTTTTTGTTTATTCTGTTTTTTGACTCTTGCTTGGTTTTTGGAGTACGACATTGGATTTGCCCTGAGATTTTGTTTCACTTGGATTTTTGTACTGACAGCATGTACTTCTCATCTTCCACAAGCGTCTTCTTGTGTTTGTGCAGCGTTTCAGGATAAATCTGGCCAATACAAAGAAAATGGTAAAAGTTAGTTGGGATGGCTAACTGGAGGGTGGTTGGGATAGTCTAGTGGTTAACACCTCTGCCTTCTACACTGTAGACTGGGGTTCAATCCCCACCTGGGTAAACACCCTACACTATACCAATAAGAGTCCTTGGGCAAGACTCCTAACACTGCCTTGGCCTTCCTGTGTAAAATGATCAAATTGTAAGTCGCTCTGGACAAGAGCGTCAGCCAAATGTAAATGAGATACCCTGTAGTTGATTATCTCACATTTAAAATGCATCCAACTAAATATCTTTTAAATCCACCTTCTTTTTTCCCCAAAGATCAAGCCTGTCCCTTACCCTACCATTTAACCTGACCTGACCCTTACCCTAAAACCTAATCCTATGCCTCACCCTAGCCCTAAGCTTAACACTGGTACTAATCCTAACCATAACCTCAACACTATTGAGAATCATCACAGTTTGTTAATAATATGAACTGATATGATCTTTAGATAAATCAACTGGCCACCACCCGAATAAAGTGGAACATTAGACAAGTACAGCTCAACATCTTCAGACAGAGATCAGAGCCACTAAAAGCAAGTCTGAGGAGATCCAGCTTGAGCTGCTCTGAATGTACTGGCGCTATCACCAGCATAACATCAGCTTTTAAGTCCATAGCTCCACCCTCCATTACTGCATGAGAAAACCTGCGACACAGAAGCATGTGCGCGCACACACACACACACACACACACACACACATACATATGCACAAGACATAGCCTACTAAAATAATGACATAATAACCCATGACAACTGAACTATACTTGTTAACTGTAATGTTAAAGCATATAAAAGGACTGATCTACAGTACATGTAGAAAATGTATTACTGTTGTTTAGGTATTCTATTCAAATGGGTCCTCTTTCCACGTTACTCTGTATAAAGGTTTAAGCAACATAAAGATCTCAAAATCCTGTCTGTCTGAAGTGGTCTGTGGTCAGCGATGCTGCTGGGTGGAGCTGTAAGCTGTAAGATACTTACCAGTCAAGCAGGAACCAACCAAAGACGACCGACACTCAGAGAGGACAACACATTACAGAGAAAAGTAGAACTTACATCTAAAGAGAACAAGAACTAACTTATGGAGTTCTACAGATTTGGAGTTGGCTGGAGTTGGCTGGAGATGAGTGAAGTTGAAGTTCTGTTCAGGATGAAGATCCTCCTCATCTTCACCCTCTACCTGATCTCAGGTCAGTTATTCTTCTTCAGCACAGTCTTCGAGTTTTATAGTTATGAAATGAATATTTTTTCCTGCCACAGTCATTTTGATAAAGAACTGTAGATGTGAGGAAATTTGGTTGAATTTAATGAGATCAGAGAGATGAGTGAGACATTTTAATCTGATTGGCAGGTCCAGTGAGCTGCTTTGATGTGATTGGCTACTCAGGAGATAGTGTCATAAACTACTGCAAGCACAAACAGTATGGAGTGATTAATAAATATTTCTGTAAGGAAACACCAAAACAAACACCGAAGCAGTGTGTAAATGAAAGAATTCAGAATAAATAAAGTCAAAAAGACAGATTTTCTCTACGTGACTCCTGTGAAGTTCTTACAGTGATTTACAGAAACCTGAGTTTACAGGATGCTGGATCAAATCGGTGTGGAGTGATTGGAGTGTGGAATCATGTGAAGCTGAAAGTAAAAACAGGTGAGAAACACTAAAATTCTAAAAATTTGTTATTAAATCCTCTATATTTTTTTTCTGAATGCTTTAAAGTCCTTTGGATAACCTAAATAAGTGTACACATTCATTATTTTGTATGATAAACAGATCTGTGTTGTTTGGGGCCAAAGACTGTGCCTGGTTATCTGGGAGAGACTGTCACCATCAGCTGTTCAAATCCAAAGTTGGATTTGACAAGGACATTCACAGAGTCATCCCTTAGCCACTCCTTTGTCATCTTGGCTGTGTGCTTAGGGTCTCTGTCTTTTTGGAAGGAGAACCTTCGGCCCAGTCTGAGGTCCCAAACACTGGATCAAAGTTTCATAAGGAATATCTCTGTTCTTTGCTTCATTCAGCTTTCCCTTAACCCTGACCAGTCTCCCTGTCCCAATTGCTGAAAAACAACCCCACAGCATGATGCTGCCACCACCATGCTTCACTCTAGGAATGGTATTAGGCAGGTGATGAGCAGCATCTGGTTTTCTCCAGACATGATGTTTAGAATTGAGACCCAAAAGTTCAATCTTGGTTTCATCAGACCAGAGAATCTTGTTTCTCACTGTCTGAGCATTCTTTAAGTGCTTTTTGCAAACTCCAGGTGGGCTTTTGTGTGTCTCTTACTGAGGAGATGCTTCAGTCTGGCTACTCTGCCATAAAGTCTAGATTGGTGTAGTCATGGTTGAACTTCTGGAAGTTTCTACCATCTGCACACAAGATCTCTGGAGTTCAGTGTGTCATTAGAAATCATATTTAAGCAACTGAGTTTACCACAAAAAGACTCCAATTAAGGTGGAGAAACATCTCAAAGTATCCCACTTATGACACCAGTGTAGCATCAGCAAAAGAAGAAGAAAAAGATGAAAAAACACAGGGAAGGCAATGATTCTGCTGAGAGAAGTGTTCTTTGTTAAGCACACCAGCAGAAAGGCACATGCAGAACACTGAAACTCTGGGTAGTGACATGTGGGCCTGGGCTTAAAGGTACAGTACACCGAGCTCTGGGTAGTGACATGTGGGCCTGTGCTTAAAGATACAGTACACCGAGCTCTGGGTAGTGACATGTGGGCCTGTGCTTAAAGATACAGTACACTGAGCTCTGGGTAGTGACATGTGGGCCTGTGCTTAAAGATACAGTACACCGAGCTGTGGGTAGTGACATGTGGGCCTGTGCTTAAAGAGACAGCACTCCAAACTCTGGGTAGTGACATGTGGGCCTGTGCTTAAAGATACAGTACACCGAGCTCTGGGTAGTGACATGTGGGCCTGTGCTTAAAGAGACAGCACTCCAAACTCTGGGTAGTGACATGTGGGCCTGTGCTTAAAGAGACAGCACTCCAAACTCTGGGTAGTGACATGTGGGCCTGTGCTTAAAGATACAGTACACCGAGCTCTGGGTAGTGACATGTGGGCCTGTGCTTAAAGATACAGTACACCGAGCTCTGGGTAGTGACATGTGGGCCTGTGCTTAAAGAGACAGCACTCCAAACTCTGGGTAGTGACATGTGGGCCTGTGCTTAAAGATACAGTACACCGAGCTCTGGGTAGTGACATGTGGGCCAGTGCTTAAAGAGACAGCACTCCAAACTCTGGGTAGTGACATGTGGGCCTGTGCTTAAAGATACAGTACACTGAGCTCTGGGTAGTGACATGTGGGCCTGTGCTTAAAGATACAGTACACCGAGCTCTGGGTAGTGACATGTGGGCCTGTGCTTAAAGATACAGTACACTGAGCTCTGGGTAGTGACATGTGGGCCTGTGCTTAAAGATACAGTACACTGAGCTCTGGGTAGTGACATGTGGGCCTGTGCTTAAAGAGACAGTACACCGAGCTCTGGGTAGTGACATGTGGGCCTGTGCTTAAAGATACAGTACACCGAGCTCTGGGTAGTGACATGTGGGCCAGTGCTTAAAGATACAGTACACCGAGCTCTGGGTAGTGACATGTGGGCCTGTGCTTAAAGATACAGTACACTGAGCTCTGGGTAGTGACATGTGGGCCTGTGCTTAAAGATACAGTACACTGAGCTCTGGGTAGTGACATGTGGGCCTGTGCTTAAAGAAACAGTACATCGAGCTCTGGGTAGTGACATGTGGGCCTGTGCTTAAAGAGACAGTACACCGAGCTCTGGGTAGTGACATGTGGGCCTGTGCTTAAAGATACAGTACACCGAGCTCTGGGTAGTGACATGTGGGCCTGTGCTTAAAGATACAGTACACCGAGCTCTGGGTAGTGACATGTGGGCCTGTGCTTAAAGATACAGTACACTGAGCTCTGGGTAGTGACATGTGGGCCTGTGCTTAAAGATACAGTACACCGAGCTCTGGGTAGTGACATGTGGGTCTGTGCTTAAAGATACAGTACACCGAGCTCTGGGTAGTGACATGTGGGTCTGTGTTTAAAGAGACAGTACACTGAGCTCTGGGTAGTGACATGTGGGCCAGTGCTTAAAGATACAGTACACTGAGCTCTGGGTAGTGACATGTGGGCCTGTGCTTAAAGATACAGTACACCGAGCTCTGGGTAGTGACATGTGGGTCTGTGCTTAAAGAAACAGTACATCAAGCTCTGGGTAGTGACATGTGGGCCTGTGCTTAAAGATACAGTACACCGAGCTCTGGGTAGTGATATGTTGGGCCTGTACTTAAAAAGACAGTATTCTTAGTTGTCTTTACTCACCAACTGGACTTCCTCAAAGAGACACTTTGTATGAGTATGTGGTCACACAATATTAGAAGCAGCCTGAGGTCAGTTTCAGCATAAAGAAGACAGGAGTTACCACACAACTGAAACCCACAGACAACAGGCCGTCTGTGAGTGCATCCTCTATTTTTGTTTTGGATGGGGTGCTTTACTGCTGTACTGTATGAACCAAATGCTGATATGACCACAATCACACTCAGTTATTGATTTATTTTTTATCTGGCATGAAAGAAAGGAAGAGACTTTTAAAATTATTTTAAAACTCACCCTAATCCTCATTGTCTCTTTGCTCCGGTCCTCCAGCGTGGAGGTGAAAGGTTACTTTTGACCGCTTGCAAACAATCAACACACACAACTTCTTAAAACTAATAAACCTGAAATGTACGAACGTAATAGTTGAGTCTAATGTATTCATGCTGTATAAAGGTTTTAGTCAACATTGTATGTTGTGAAGCAGTCATTTCCCAGAACAAACTGGTGGGAGGAGCTGAGCTTTCAGATGTCTACCACCACAGAAAGAGGAACAAACTAAACCAGACAGAAGAGGAGACGGAGACACACAGTGAGGACCACACATTACAGAGAAAAGTAGAGTTTAACTCTGAGGAGGAAAAAAAAAGAAACAGAATATTGAAGAAAGTGGGTTTTAATAATCTCACTAAAGCTGAGGTCCAGTTCAGGATGAAGATCCTCCTCGTCTTCACTCTCTGCCTCATCTCAGGTCAGATTTTCTGCTTCAGATTAAGCACAACATTCAGGATTAATGTATTTATGAAGTAGTTTTTGTGTTGTAGTTATGTAGATACAGAATTGTAAATGTGAGGTAATTTGGATGATGTTTGAGATCAGAGAGATGAGTGAGACATTTCATTCTGATTGGCAGGTCCAGTGAGCTGCTTTGATGTGATTGGCTACTCAGGAGGTAGTGTCATAATCCACTGCAGAGATAAGCAGTACAGAATGTTTAATAAATATTTCTGTAAGGAAACACCAAAGCAGTGTGTACATGTAAGAATTCCAAATAAATGGAGACACAAAGACAAATTTTCTCTACGTGACTCCAGTGAAGTTTTTACAGTGATCTACAGAAACCTGAGTTTACAGGATGCTGGATCATATCGGTGTGGAGAGACTGGAGTGTGGAGTCATGATGTGAACATGGAAGTGAAAACAGGTGAGAAATTCTTAAATTATATTAGTTATTAAATTCTCTATACATTGAGTTTCTTCTGAATGCTGAGGTGCTATGAGATCGTTTAGATGATCTAAAAATATTGAAAAATTTATTATTTTGTATGATTAACAGATCCGTGTTGTTTGAGGCCAAACACTGTGTCTGGTTATCCGGGAGAGACGGTCACCATCAGCTTTTCATATCCAGAGGAGTTTAAATCAAACTATCAGTACTTGTTCAAACAGGATGGAGAAGGTTTTACTGAAGTGAACCGAACCTCAGAGACTCAGAGCGGCAGATTCTCCTTCTCTGATGACAGAAGATCTAAAGTTGTCAGTGTGAGGATCAGTGATGTGAGAGAAGCTGATGGAGGAGTTTATTACTGTGGAGTGTGGATTCGAGGAGAGTCGTTCAGTTATTACTCCCTCTACACAGAGACTCAGCTACAGGTCACTGGTAAGACACCCTTTTCTTTTGTTCTCAGAGCTGCAGTTTATGTGTGTAGAGTTGGTGTTCAGAGCACCAGTAAGTTCTCCTGTAGCTTTAATTTGCACAGCTTTGAACATGACTGAGTAAAGTCTAATGTGTTGTATCCTGAGAATATAACAGACCCAGTCCTTTACTTTTTTACTACTTGTCAGTTTGTGACTGGTGGAAGACGAGAAGCTCATTTAGCGACATGTAATACTGAAAGCAGACGTGTTCACTGCAGTCCACGTTTAGTACATTGGAGAGAGCTCTCTGCACCACCGCCTCCTCCCCAGACTAGACACTCACATGCCAGGTTGAGACACCTACACACCTACAACCTACACAAATTAGACAAAAAGTCTAACTTCAGCCTCGTGTGTACGAGTGTGAGTACTTGAATATTGAAATTACTTAAAATGCTCATCCCAACTAGTAGCTGTGATGAATTAGTTAAGGTGAGTTAGCGGTAGCTGAAGCTCAGTGATTACCTGTTCAGGAGAAAATAAGCAAACTCTGCATCCATCTTAAAGTCCTTTTGAGCTCTAATTTGTCTCCATCTTTCGCCAATACACCAGTATGTACTCGCGTTTCCTGCATATCTAGTTATGGAGCTTTATGGAAGAATGCCGAGGCTTTTTAGGTTGGGACAAGCTTGTCTACTTACTTCCATGGAACTTCACACAGCACACTGTGTTTGCTTTCTAACGGTTTCATATCTGACAACTGGGGGTGTCGAAACGGTCCTGGGAAATGAGCAGTGGGTGGCATCAAAGTCCTCAACATGAACACACTTTCTATCTAGGAATGGAAATTTCAAGAATGTGCTGGCTTTAGCTTTGTTGTCATAGAAACCAGTATTATAATATTTAATGCAGTGTATTTTTCACTGTATATTTCATTCTAGCAAAAGAAACATCACCTACTCCAAAACAACCACCAACAGTGGGACCGAGCTCAGCAGCATCACCAACAGGAACCACATCTGATGAACATTTCAGTGAGAGTGATTCATTATTCATAACTTTCTATTTCATTCTATATTCATGTTAAATGCCTTTAAGGTTCCACACCTGAAACAAGATCCGATGTGGAGCCAGAGGGTTCCTGATTTGATCTCAGGGTGGGGACCAGGATTCTGCAGGTTCTTATGATCTAATGCCCTTCATGACATCACTACACCTCCACAGAGGCCTTCAAACAGAGCAGAAACTGACCAGTGACCCTGCTGTGTTAAATACATGTGATGAAATGTAAAGACCTGGTCGTGTGTGAAGATGTGTTCGTTCTTTATGTTCCCTCAGCTTCAGGTTCCCCTGTGATCATCATCACTGTGTGTGTCTGTGTGGCTCTGCTGCTGATTGGAGGATCAGCACTGATCTATAAACTGAGACGCGACAAGCAACAAGGTGCTATGACACACACACACACACACACACACACTCACACACACACACACACACACACACACTGAATGTGGAATAGAGCAGACAGTAGAAGCCCTGCAATACTTACTCACATCTAGTTAATTACCATCTTACAAACACTCCCTCTAGTGGACACAGCATTCTGTAGGTGATGGTTTCTCTCTTTCTACAGGTTCCTCCTCCATCAGCAGAAGATCAGGAACAACTAACACAGTAAGTGCATGTGGTTTATGAAGCAAAACACCCAAGTAGCTTTGAATCAGTGGTTACCAGTCCTCCTCCTGGAGATCTGTCTTCCTGCAGTGCTTATTTAAAAATCTAATATTTTGAAGTAGTTAATTAGCTGCTGTGGCAGATGGTTGGAATTAAACCCTGCAAGCAGTTCAGTTTCTCACATTTATAAACAGACGGTATTAAATCTGATATCTTTGACAGAACAGATGTGATACATGAGAATGTCTGATACATACAGAAGTTTAAATGAGAGAGTATGTTAAAGAGTATGTTGAAATCCTAGCACACTTTTAGGTAATATGTAATCTATAAAATGATCATCGATTATTTGATCATTTGAATTTACTGTGTTTCTCTAATTTCAGGCTGATTCTGATTATGAAAATGATCCACCTGGGAACCAGAACAACATCAACATCGGTCCAGTCTACGAAAACCCGAAACCCAACACCAACCAATCAGATTCAGTCTACCAGAGTCTAAACCCCAACACCATCCAATCAGATTCAGTTTACCAGACTCTAAACCCCAACACCATCCAATCAGATTCAGCCTACCAGAGTCTAAATCCCAACACCAACCAATCAGATTCAGTTTACCAGACTCTAAACCCCAACACCATCCAATCAGATTCAGCCTACCAGAGTCTAAATCCCAACACCATCCAATCAGATTCAGCCTACCAGAGTCTGAATCCCAACACCAACCAATCAGATTCAGTTTACCAGACTCTAAACCCCAACACCATCCACTCAGATTCAGTTTACCAGACTCTAAACCCCAACACCAACCAATCAGATTCAGTTTACCAGACTCTAAACCCCAACACCATCCAATCAGATTCAGCCTACCAGAGTCTAAATCCCAACACCAACCAATCAGATTCAGTTTACCAGAGTCTAAACCCAACACCAACCAATCAGATTCAGTTTACCAGACTCTAAACCCCAACACCATCCAATCAGATTCAGTCTATTAGAGTCTGAATCCCAACACCAACCAATCAGATTCAGTCTACCAGAGTCTAAACCCCAACACCATCCAATCAGATTGAGTCTATTAGAGTCTGACTCCCAACACCAACCAGAGTCTAAGTCCTAACACCATCCAATCAGATTCAGTCTATTAGAGTCTGAATCCCAACACCACCCAATCAGATTCAGTCTATTAGAGTCTGAATCCCAACACTGATTGACGTGTCCATACTTTGATATCATTATTGAATCATATTCAACCGATTAATTGAAAATGACCAGCATAATTACTTATTGTTTTGTGTTTATCTGTAACTTAAGAAGCATTTTTACATCATGAAAGTATTAAAAAGCTCTACAGTGGAGAGCTATTGATGAATTGCTATTGATTTCTACTTCAAACCTTTACTCTCTAACCACCTCCACTCTGCCTGCAGCTGTTTTACCTGATTTTTTACCATTATTATCTTATGATTATTTAATTATCTATTATTATTCATATTCTATTGTAATTATTCTTATTATTTTAATTTATTGTATTATTTTAATTTATTTTAGTTTACTTTTTGTTTTTATTCTCCTATCATTTTCATTAGATTTTATGAACTTTTTCATTTTAGCCATGTTAATTAGTTTTATATTTTTATTGTATTTTTATTATTCTTTTAGTTTTTATACTTACCTGATTTGAATGTTTTTTTAAATAACTTTTTCTTTTATTATTTGATATGTTCTTACACATTACACATCCCTTGTTCTGTATCAACTTGGTAACATTGTAAATGAGGGTCACCCTCAATATCCTCTTGAAATTAAATAAATATTGATTGATTGATTGATTGATTTCTATCTTCCCACATGGTGTAAAACCATTTCTGTTTTGCTGTTCTTGTTAGTTATAACTGTAAACATATATCTCTGTGTTGTCTTGTCTGTCTGATTTGAGCTGAGTAAATGGTTTATTCAAATTTTGTACTATATGTTTCCTGAATTATATTTCATGTGGGGGAAAAAACAGTTATATTTTCTTTTCTATGGGAGCTATTTTTCTTTTATTTATTTATATAGTTTGTTAGTTTTTCTCTTTATGTGTCGCCCCTTTTTTTTCCTCCAGAGGTGCACATAAGTGGACATTCTGGCTGTTTTGCTTGCTGATGTACTGTAAAATGAATGCTAACTAATACCGAGCTCTATAAACCATATACAGTATCAACTGGCTGATTGTGGCTAATCAGTGCTGATGATTTGATGCTCATTGGGGCTTCTACTAAGTCATAATACAAATGCCAGATTATCTTCTCAGCATTCACCATCCAGAGCTCTATCTCACCATGCAGTATCCCTCACTTATCCAGCTAACTTTAAGCTTAGTTCCATCTAACCCTGGTGGCAGTGGAGGCAGCGTCTTCTTCAAAAACTCCTCCTCATGATTCCCATGATT
Organism: Pygocentrus nattereri; assembly: GCF_015220715.1. NCBI lineage: Eukaryota > Metazoa > Chordata > Actinopteri > Characiformes > Serrasalmidae > Pygocentrus > Pygocentrus nattereri. The sequence continues at coordinate 37,972,861 of NC_051222.1, read as the reverse complement.
GGCTGATCATCATGATCATCGTGCATTCATGTGAATGAGGTTTAATCACAGTCTGAGTATCTAAACCAGAGTTAAACAGAGAAATGTATGAACTGCTGTTGTAAAATGAAATACCAGCTGTGATTGTTAGATTTTGGGAAGCTGTCTTAGTTGAATCTACTTTGACAGGCAGAACTGAGATTGACCACTTCTTCTAGTCCAGCTACCAAACCAGTTCCATAATGTCAACACCACAAAACCAGGGATTTGGGGTTACGAAGCCACCATGGAAACCTCACTGCTGGGAGAAGTCCTCAAAGGAGAGAGGACTTGATGGGAGGAGCCATCACTCAATCCAGGTCCCCCAGCAGTAACAGAGCCAGTTCAGGGCCCTGTTAAAGGGACAAGCTGGCTGGATGGGGAAATGTGGCTGGTGGCTGGTCACCTGTATGTAATTGTCTACTTATATGCCTTTTATCTTCAGTGGAGGAGGAGACACCAGAGAGAGGATGTTTAGAGGCAGTAGAAACAAGCCAAGTCCAAGAGACAGCCGAGTCTTTGTTTTGTGTCAAGAACGTTAAGTACAAGTTGTGCTTGTACGCAACAGGGCAGGACGTGTTTGTATAAAAGAAGGAGTGCCCTTCTTTCTTTGTGCAGAAGACTTAATAAACTCTTTGATTGATTAAGAGAGTCGTTCTGTCTTCCTGCACCGAGCGCTCTCGCTGAGACTGAGACTTTCCACAGGACAGGTGATCCACTCTCTGGTTCCTCTTCATAAACGGACCAAAAACGGCCGGTCCTTTCAAATGGTGACCTCCGACGTGTTCTCTTCACCCAGGTAAGTCCAATTAATCTTTTTTGGACCTCTACCTGGTTGTCGAGATCACCTGGGTGTTCAGAGCGAACCGACCCAGCCCTGTCGGGTGGGCGGGAGTACGAGAGTGAGAGTAGAGAGGGTACATTTAAACCTAAGCGCTTAGTGGGAGACAGGGAACGTCCTATAGTGGAAACTCTCAGTACAGCTCTCACTGTATTTTTCCATACTGGGCACGTCATTCCAACCAGAGCCGGAAGAGACACCGGCTGCATGGATGCGTAGATGTAATTTGGGTTTGTCCAACCTAGCTGGTTGGAACGAAGGTAATCCGCAAATACCCGCATACCCCAGGGAGGGCACTTTCGATGTGGGCTATTTGGGTTCCGCACATCGCATGATTAATGAGGGCATAGTGGATCCCGGATGGGACCTATCTTACATGAATGAAAGCTATAAATCGTGGTATGACGTGAAAAAGGTGTGGGGTGAACCGAAGAAACTCTCTTTATGTGTGTGAAGTTTGGTTTTATGCCATCTGCGCTCAGCCTTTCTGCATTCTCTCTTTTGGATCTGTGCTACTACAGTGATGATATCAGCGGTACTTGTTTCCAAAACAAGCATGGACCCTGTGTCCAAATTATCTTTCCCATTCCAGTTCGTATCAGAAGCAGAAAGAACAAGGAGTTTAGGTCAGATACTGTGAATACATCCAACCTGCAGTATGTTAGAAGTAACTCACAGTCTTTGAAACAAAGTGCACAGGTTATTAAGTTAGCTCTACTGAATATCAGATCTCTTACAAACAAGTCTTATATAATTAATGATTTTATTACAACTCACAGGCTTGATTTCATGCTTTTAACAGAGACATTAAACTCATATAGTGCTGATATTGTGTTAACTGAGACGGCTCCACCAAACTTTAACTTTTTAAACGTTTCACGCACCGGCAAGAAAGGCGGAGGTGTAGCAATGCTGTTTAATGATACTTTCCAATGCAAGCAGTTACCACTTGGTGATTTCACATCTTTTGAATATTTAGATGCGATTTTAAAGGGGCACAAAGAATATTATTAGTAACTGTCTACAGACCTCCAAGGTACAATGCTAATTTTATTGATGACTTCACAGATATGTTATCTTTTATTTCTACTGAATTTGATCATTTTGTTATTGCTGGTGATTTTAACATTCATATTGATAATCACAAGGATAATTACGCCAAAGAACTCTATGATGTACTTGAATCTTTTGAACTTTCTCAGCATGTGACTGGAAGCACACATTGCCATGGTCACACTTTGGATGTGGTTATCTCAAAGGGTCTTAACATTTCAGCCTCTATTAAGGATGTTGCATTGTCTGATCACTGCTGTGTATTTTTTGAAATGTGGACTTCAATCCACAGCAGTGCCAGGCAAGTTAGGTTTAAGAAAAGACAGATAAATAACAGGACAGCTGCACTTTTTGTTACCAAAATGTGCTCTTCACCTTGCCAACCATCTGGCTCATGACCTTCCTGTTGTGTCTCTCAATGTATCTGGTGTTGATTATAATTTTCTCATTGATACCGGCGCCACGCTCTCTTCGCTATGAGGGGCCTTTATCATCTAGAACCACTAGCTCTGTGGGTATTACAGGACAGCCCTTCTCATCTCCGTATACGCCCCCACTTCAGTTTGTATGCGACGCAGTGCGATTTACTCATTCTTTCGTGTTCATGCCAGATTGTCCCTTTAACCCTATGGGGCGGGATTTAATGAGTAAACTTGGTCTATCCCTGTCCTTTTCTGGTCCGCGCATGACCGTGTCCACGGGAGATTTCAATCGCAATCTCAACATCGCCAATAAATCCTTTAAATCACCTGTGTCTGCTCTGCTGTCTGTCTCACATGCCACAGAGGTTCCTGAGCCTCTGCGTTCCATACCACACACTGTTTGGGCTGCACATAGGGATGATGTTGGCAGGGTTGACTGTAAACCATATGAGGCTACTCTAAAAAGCCCCACTCCTGTTTATGTTATACAATACCCTTTGCCCGAGCACAAACTGTGTGGTATAGACTCTATTCTACAGAAACTTCTCTCTTTAGGTGTGGTCGTCCCATGTCAAAGTGCGTATAACACACCGATTAACCCAGTCCCCAAGCCGGACGGTTCTTGGCGATTCACTCAAGATTTTCGACGCCTTAATGACGCCATCGTGTCTATCGCCCCAATTGTGCCTGATGTCTCTTCGATATTGACCTCCATTCCGTGTCAACATGCATTTTTTACTGTCTTAGACGTTAGTTCTGCTTTTTTCAGCATTCCTGTTGAACCTGACACCCAGACGATTTTCGCTTTCACTCATCGCCAACACCAATACACGTGGTCTCGTTTGCCGCAAGGTTTCTGCGACTCGCCTGCGGCGTTCGCCGCGTCGCTCTGGACCTCATTTCTGACCTTTCCCTCCCCGGGGGTGCTGTGCTCCTGCAGTATGCAGATGACCTTCTGATTTTGGCCCCTGAGAGCTCCACGTGCACTGAGGCATCTAAACTGGTCATCATGCGCTTGGCTACACTGGGCTTCAAGGTTTCACTAAAGAAACTGCAGTTCTGCTTACCCCGGGTCCAATATCTGGGTCATGAACTATCTCAAGGTCAACGCCTCCTCTCCGCTGACCGAGTGTCATGCATCACGCAGCTTCCCAAGCCCGCCACCAAGCAGGCTATGATGTCTTTCCTCGGCCTCATCAATTACTGCAGACAGTGGATTCCTGACTGCTCCGCGCATGACAAAACACTGCGTGCCTCCTTCACTCACGAACAGGCCATGACTCATCGCCTCACATGGACTACAGCCATGAACTGTGCATATTCTGCTCTACTGTCCTCACTGCAGTCTGCACCAGCCTTGGGCCTGCCCAACTACGCTCTGCCATTTCACCTGTGGGTGTCGGAGTCGGGGGGCACTGCTGCTGCGGTTCTGGCTCAGCCCCACGGGGGAGGTTTGCGCCCTTGCGCATATTATTCTAAAACATTGGACGTTACGGCCCGAGGCCTTCCGTCCTGTCTCCGAGCGGTCGCGGCGTGCGCACTAATGGTACAGGATGCTGAAAAAATCGTCCTAGGTCATGACTTGACCTTACACACCTCTCATCATGTCTGTCAGCTCCTAAATAACTGTTCTACACAGCACTTGTCTGCTCAGCGGCGTGCAGGCTATGAGAACATTTTGTTGAACATCGAAAACCTCACTGTGCGTCCGCACTCCTCACTAGATACTGTCTCTTCCGCTTTAATGCGTTTACTTCTGTTACCACACGACGCCTCCAGTCCCACTCTAGACGTGCATGACTGCGAGACCCGTCTGGCCGGTGAAACTTCTATTCGCCCTGACGTGTCTTCCACCCCGTTGCCTTCTGGCCTAGCATTTTATGTTGATGGATCATGTTCCGAGCCATCATCGGATGGCTCAAGACCAAGATGTCACTATATACACGGACAGCCGTTACGCTTTCGCCGTAGTTCATGATTTTGGGGGAATCTGGCATCAACGCGGTTTCGTTACTACTGATAACAAACCCATTTCCCATGCGTCGCTTATCGAGGACCTGATCAGGGCGAGCTTCCTGCCCTCCCGACTGGCCGTTGTTAAAGTTCGCGCTCACCAGCGTAGTAGCGACCCTGACTCTGTTGGTAACAATACCGCCGACTCTGCCGCGAAACGCGGAGCTCTTCATGGCCCCACTTGCCCTTTTATGAATTCGGCTTCCTTCTCCTGTGCTGCACTCACGGTTGACTTACTTCCTGGTCTTGATCTTGACTGTATTCAGGCCACCGCCTCGGACTCTGATATCAAGCATTGGCTGTCATCGGGCTACGATCCAGCCATCAAACCGCTGCGCGACGCCCGCACATTGTGTTCCGTTCCTCGTTCCCGATTTTCATGGTATTTCGCATCGGGAACGAAGAGGGGTAAAGCATGACATGTCCGAATTGTTTTGCATTCACAATTTGAACTCTGCCGTTGATCGCATATTAGACCGTTGTCTTACATGTGCACAGAATAACCCAAAACCGGCCGGACCGCACCAAGTTCTTCCTAAACCGGAAACACCTTTCCAAGAATGGCAAATCGATTTCACACACATGACGACTGTAGGGCCGTACAAATATTTACTGGTCTTAGTAGATAAATTTTTCCCATGCAATAAAGAAAATGCAAATACAGTCGTGACAAAACTATGCCAAGAAATCATACCGCGTTACGGTGTCCCCTTAGGAATAGACTCCGACAAAGGCACACCGTTCACCTCCAAAGTCACACAGATGCTCGCGAAGCACCTGAGCATAGACTGGGCTTTCCACATCCCCTAACACCCTCAATCCTCAGGTATGGTCGAAAGGGTTAATCGGACTATAAAAGGGCGGTTATGAAAGGCCATGCAGACGCAGAACACTACTAATTGGGTGAAGGTTTTACCTGTAGTTTTGGCCAAACTGCGGATGGCGCGCACAGACACTCTGGGTAGTCTGTCGCCGTATGAAATTGTCATGGGACGTCCGTTCCCCCTCCCATGGCGTCAGAAAACGGCTCTGGGGGGAACGGCGGACTTGGATGTGCGTCGCAGCGAGTACACCGCAGGGTTGTTAACTGTTCTGAATGAATACTGGGAGAGGGTCAACCAAACCATCACAGACCCTCCCAAGGCCCCAACCCATGCTTTTAAGCCAGGCGATCAGGTATTGGTCAAGAAATTTGAGAGAAAGGGTTTTTCAGACTCCCCTTTCTCTGAACCCACTACTGTACTCGCTGTCACACGCACGGGGGTATTAACCGATCTTTTTCCACAGTGGATTCATGCCTCCAGATGTCAGTCAGCCCCGCAGTGATGTATATACATGTTAGACGTCTAACTATTTTTGTTTCCTATCTCTAACCTGTCCTGTGTTACAGAAGTATGTTGCAGCTAATATTAATCCTGTGCCTGGTGGAACGTGCTGGCGGATCCCCCATGGATAACGTTTTCTGGCAGTATGCTAACTGGACAGCCAAGCAGTACACCAATGACTTCTGCTACGTGTGTCACCTGATGCCCTCCAGTGTGAACAAGCACTCCATGGTCACGGCCCCTCTGGCTCTCTCTGCTACTCTGCAGGCGGTAGCACACACCTGTCTGTCTCCTGACTGTTTGAATGTTACTCATTATGATTACCCTCACATTAATTATTCTCTTTCTCTATCACAGGATTTTTGTTCTAAACTTCGCAACACTACAGATCTTGCTACATGTTTGCAGTACATTCTTAAATATGTCCTTACTAACTCCTTACTAACTCCTTATTAACTACTTACTCCTTATTTTGCCATGGCTGTCCCCATTATCTGTATGGTTTTGCTGTTGTTGTGTTTGGGTCCTTGTTTTTCCAGATGCCTCATGGAAAGGGTCTACGCGCTGGCCTCTGCGATGCGACCCCCGCGGCCCGTATACCAGCCTCTCATCTCCAGCACCAACCATATGTATGTGTGTTCTCACGCACCACTGTGACTCGCCTGTTATGCCTCACCAGTTGTTGAGGCATAAAAGAGGGGAATGAAAGGGTTAACTCTGCTCTAACTCTGCTCTAAACAGACTTTGCAGCAAGCATAGCTACTGTCCTTGGCAGTTTTGCACAAACAACTTGCTCCTCTTATCGGGACAACATTCTGTCCAGAACCATTTGTTCTCTTTCGTAGGTAAGATTATCGTACACAGAGCAGAAGCCCCCCTCCTTTGGGCAGTTCCGGTGGTCCGTGAGTGTCAGCTTAGCATTTCATGACTGTTAGACAACTTATTTGGGTCCACCCTGTTTGCTTGTACGCAACAGGGCAGGACGTGTTTGTATAAAAGAAGGAGTGCCCTTCTTTCTTTGTGCAGAAGACTTAATAAACTCTTTGATTGATTAAGAGAGTCGTTCTGTCTTCCTGCACCGAGCGCTCCCGCTGCAACTGAGGCTTTCCACAGGACAGGTGATCCACTCTCTGGTTCCTCTTCATGAACGGACCAAAAACGGCCGGTCCTTTCAGACAAGCTGGCTGGATGGGGAAATGTGGCTGGTGGCTGGTCACCTGTATGTAATTGTCTACTTATATGCCTTTTATCTTCAGTGGAGGAGGAGACACCAGAGAGAGGATGTTTAGAGACAGTAGAAACAAGCCAAGTCCAAGAGACAGCCGAGTCTTTGTTTTGTGTCAAGTAGAGGAATGTGCTCCAAGTCTATGACTGTAATTTGTATGTTACAGGATTAACAAGCTTTGTAACAAGGCCCTATAAAACGTGGGCTTAGCTTTCTACAAGGCAACCTCAATTTAATCTCCTGAAAGGACAGCTGTACTGTCACCAGGTTAAAACTCAGGAGCATTGTTAGTGTCGATCAGCCTGTTCCTTGTGACATTCCTAGGCGTGTTACAAACGGTCATGTATTGCCTCCCAAACAGGCTCCGCCCATGAAAACCATCATCAGTTGAAGACACCTCCAGTTTACCTACAGTACATGGAAATAAAGTATGCATTGAAAAGGGATCATACCTGTTGAGGAATGTCTGAATTCTGGGCATACTCTTGCTGTTCTTGCTGGTCATATAAGTAACTATGCAGGAATCGCCCCAGTTCCAGGTTGTTCCTCTCCATTTGTCCATTTCCTTGGGGGTTATAACCAGAAGTTAGGCTGACAGTAACCTCAAACTTTTTGGTGGAAAAGTCTCCATAGCTTTTGTCTTAGTTCGGGAAAGAGAGGAAACTTTAGCACCTGCAAATAGTCCAATGGCACAGTCATCGGGGTGATGTGGTGACACTGCCATAGTCTGGCTCTTACTAGACTTCTATGAGGTCCTGATATTCTAAAAGGTTCTGAGGTGCTACCTCAGGTGAACTTGGGGCTCTCAAGTGATGTGGAGGCACATGGAATTTAAAGACACTTGTCAGCACACTCAGGGAACCAGGAAATGATTTTTAGAGTTTCCTATAAACTACAACAAACTTTCATTTTCGGTACTTGCAAGCAAGCAAAGTTTGTTTATACAGCGCTTTTTACAACAGTTGTCACAAAGCAGCTTTACAGAACAATCAGCATTACAGAAAGAAAAGAAAAGAAAAGAAAAGAAAATCCGGGGCCGAGCCCCCATGAGCGTCACCAGGGACGACGGTGGCAAGAAAAACTCCCTAAAAGAGGAAGAAACCTTGAGAGGAACCATGACTCAGAATGGGAACCCATCCTCCTCTGGTCGACACCGGATAGCAAACATTATTAGTATGAAGTTTTATAGTAAAGTGGGGAAAGAGAGATCTGAGGGTGAAGACTGCACAGCGCTGTACAGCAAGAAGCTCAGTGGTGGTCAAACCGGTCCAGAAGGCTGGTGAGCAGCAGCACCAATCAAGGCAGAAGAGGCAGCAGCATCAGACGCACAGGATGGGCAGCTGATCAGCTCGGCAGAGAAAGGAGAAGAAAAACACAGAGTCAGTTCTGTAAAGAGTGGCTGACCACAGATTACAGTATAACAGAGCAGCAGAGACTCCAGCAGGTCTAGACCTGACAGGGAAGACTAATCACCAAAGGCTCCACTATACAAATAAGTTTTTAGCCTAGACTTAAAGACTGAGGCTGAGTCTGAGTCCCGAACATTAACAGGGAGATTATTCCAGAGCTGGGGGGCTTTGTATGAGAAGTTCCGCCCCCTGATAGAGCTTTATTTGTTCTAGGTACCAGTAGTGAGCAGCACCTTGTGATCTGATGGTTCATAGTGGGAGAGAAGGTCACTCAGGTACTGAGGGGCGAGTCCGTTTAGAGCTTTATAAGTCAGTAATAGGATTTTATAATCAGTGTGAAGTTTAACTGGTAACCAGTGCAGGGCTGATAAAACTGGGCTGACCTGGTCAAACTTTCTGGTTCTTGTGAGACTCTGGCTGCTGCGTTCTGGACCAGCTGAAGCTTGGTTGAAACTTTTGCTGGGACATCCAGACCACAGGACATTACAGTGATTTAGCCTTGAAGTAATAAAAGCATGAACTAGCTTTTCTGAGTCCTGTAGAGATCATGCATTTCTCCTTCCTCCACAGTAGTGCTTAGCTCTTCCATCCTACTCCCTTCCTTATTTACTGCTGAGTTACTCCTAAGAAAAAAAAGCTCTTTTACTCTCTACCTCCCTGGAATCTGCCCATGCTGCATCCATATGTGGCAAGTCTTCTGGCGATGGGAGTCTGGATGTCTGTGCAAAAAAGGCTTTTAATTCAGAAAAGTAGAATAAAAAAACAGCAGGAACAAATGAAGCTAATCAGAAAACCAACTTCACACAGGAAGGGACTTAATGCCCAGAACTCTACGAGTTGGCAAGAGACTTCACAACGGAGGAAGGAAAGATGGAGTTTAAATAGCAGAGATGAAATGAGGAACAGGTGGAGGGCGGAGCCGGTGATCAGTAGACAGTAGGTGGAGACCAGGACCTGACAGTTCACTAGGACAGTGCGCGCACGTTTTGGGTGTCTCAAGGAAAAAAGGGCAACATGAGTGTAAATTCATCATTTATATTAATTTAATTGAAAGTATATTCCAATCAGACTAAAAACCCATGAGGTCACTATACGCCATACGCTCCCACGCCAGGGTGATTAACACAGAACAACCCACTAGCAGGAAAACATAAAGCCCAAGCAACACGGAACAAGTTCCTTTTTTGACGGTGGGCAGGAGGGGCTTGCAGTACATGCTGCTTCCTTAAAGAACCCTTCACAAAGCTGGTGCAAAGTGCTGCCTCCACAGTATTGACTTATTTACAGATAACGCTTTCCAACGGTCAGCTTACGGCTTAATAACGTGATGATGGACTGTACCTGCTATGGACCACTCGAAACCTCCTTACTGCAATGGGAGAACTTTACAAATGGCCAGTAATCACTGGACGTGTCTGTTTACAGAGCAGGCACAACGTCAGAGCTGCATGCAGTTTCACTGTGTGACTGTAATTAATTACAAGAGTCATCATAATTAGCCATTTTTAGGGTTCCTGACTGTGCGTTTATTTACTGGCATTCTCAGAAAAGTGTAAAGAACAGGGGAGTTTCCACACAGCGCAAACCCACAGACAGCAGGCCGACTGCGAGCGGGGCTGTTAGTTTGGGCTTGGGTGGGGTGCTTCACTGCCATAATGCACACAACACATGGTGACATGACCACTTTATTTATTTATTTACTTATTTATGTGTTTATTTGTTTATTTATTTGGCCTGAGAGAAAGGAAGAGACATCAGAAGCTGGACCAGAGTCAGTGTGAACGGGAAAACTTGTCAGTATTGGACTAAATGGATCTGAAATGCGTGGCAATGATAGTTAAGAGTAACTCATTACTGCTGTAGAAATGATTTAGTGAAATGTTTTGCAGCTACTTCACAGAACGAAAGTGCTGGTGGGAGGAGCTGTGAGTTCACAGCCCTGACTCTTAGCAGAGAAACCAGAGAACCAGCCAAAGCAGAGGGAAGACGGAGACACACAGAGAGGAACGTACTACAGAGGAAAGAGTAGAGTTTTACTTTTGAGGAGAACAGAAAGAAACTTGTGGAATTTTGAGGACTGAGGACTTTATTGAACATCAGTGAAGCTGAAGTTCAGTTCAGGATGAAGATCCTCCTCATCTTCACTCTCTGCCTGATCTCAGGTCAGTTATTCTACTTCAGATTAAGCACAACATTCAGGATTAATGCGTTTATGAAGTGTTTACTTCACTGTGATTATTATGGTACAGAACTGTAGATGTGAGGAAATTTGGTTGAATTTAATGAGATCAGAGAGATGAGTGAGACTTTTCATTCTGATTGGCAGGTCCAGTGAGCTGCTTTGATGTGATTGGCTACTCAGGAGGTAGTGTCATAATCTACTGCAGAGATAAACAGTATGGAAAGATTAATAAAGGTTTCTGTAAGGAAACACCAAATCAAACACCAAAGCAGTGTGTACATGTAAGAATTCAGAATAAATGGAGTCATAAAGACAGAATTTCTCTACGTGACTCCAGTGAAGTTCTTACAGTGATCTACACTGATCACTGAGTTTACAGGATGCTGGATCATATCGGTGTGGAGAGGCTGGAGCGTGGAGTCATGATGTGAACCTGGAAGTGAAAACAGGTGAGATAAAAAATTACAGGACATTATGTTTGTCATAATCCTGTCTATTTATATATATGAAGCTGCTGTGAGGTCCTTTAAACGAAGATAAGTTTATTATTGAATTATATTTGTATGATTAACAGATCCGTGTTGTTCGGGGTCAAACACTGTGTCTGGATATCTGGGAGAGACGGTCACCATCAGCTGTTCATATCCAGAGGAGTTTAAATCAAACTATCAGTACTTGTTCAAACAGGATGGTGAAGGTTTTACTGAAGTGAACCGAACCTCAGAGACTCAGAGAGGCAGATTCTCCTTCTCTGATGACAGAAGCTCTGCAGTTCTCAGAGTGAGGATCAGTGATGTGAGAGAAGCTGATGGAGGAGTTTATTACTGTGGAGTGTGGAGAGAAGGAGAGTCAGTCAGTTATTACTCCCTCTACACAGAGACTCAGCTACAGGTCACCGGTAAGACACCCTTTTCCGGTTGTTCTCAGAGCTGCAGTTTATGTGTGTAGAGTTGGTGTTCAGAGCACCAGTAAGTTCTCCTGTAGCTTTAATTTGCACAGCTTTGAACATGACTGAGTAAAGTCTAACGTGTTGTATCCTGAGAATATATCACAACCAGTCCTTTACTTTCTTACTACTTGTCAGTTTGTGACTGGTGGAAGACGAGAAGCTCATGTAGCGATATGTAATACTGGAAGCAGACGTGTTCACTGCAGTCCACGTTTAGTACATTGGAGAGAGCTCTCTGCACCACCGCCTCCTCCTCACATGCCAGGTTGAGACACTGAACCTACTCAAACGTGTCACGACTGGCCCCTCCCAGTCCTGTACGTGTTGCGTCCTGATGTTCCGTGTGCGCTTGTTTTGATATCCGTAGTTCTGCTCCTGTGGCTCCTTTTGTTTCTGTTCCAGTTTCTGTTCCAGTGTCTGTCCTGGTGCCTGTTCCCCTGTCGTTTGCGTGGTCGTTCTTGTGTTCTTTTTTTCCACGTCCTGTTTCTCCTGTCGTCTCTCGTTCGGCGTTGTTTTGTGTTGTGTCTCCGTCTGTGTCTGTTCCTGTTCCGCGTTCTCCGTCTGTGTCTGTTCCTGTTCCGCGTTCTCCGTCTGTATCTGTGTCTGTTCTTGTTCCGTGTTCTCCTGCCTCTGTTCCTGTTCCTGTTCCGCGTTCTCCATCTGTGTCTGTTCCTGTTCCGCGTTCTCCTGCCTCTGTGCCCGTTCCTGTTCCAAGTTCTGCGTCTTTGTACTGGTCTTTTTTTGATGTACTGATCTTTGTTTGATGTACTGGTCTTTGTACTGGTCTTTGTTTGCTGTACTGGTCTTTGTAGTGGTCTTTCTTTGATGTACTGGTCTTTCATTGGTGTACTGGTCTTTGTACTGGTCTTTGTTTGATGTACTAGTCTTTGTATTGGTCTTTGTACTGGTCTTTGTTTGATGTACTGGTCTTTGTTTGATGTACTGGTCTTTGTACTGGTCTTTGTTTGATGTACTGGTCTTTCTTTGTTGTACTGGTCTTTGTTTGATGTACTGGTCTTTGTTTGATGTACTGGTCTTTGTACTGGTCTTTGTTTGATGTACTGGTCTTTGTTTGATGTACTGGTCTTTGTACTGGTCTTTGTTTGATGTACTGGTCTTTATTAGCTTCGTTTGAATCTCTGTGTTGTTGGATGTTTTCTGGTATTTGTCCGGTCCGCACCACGATCTGTCCATATTGGCTCTATGACCCTGGACCGCCTTGACCCTGACTTTGGATTTGCCCTCAATAAAAGTCACTTACCTCCGTACATGCGTCCGCTACCTCGCTCCCCGTTACAGCACGAGACAAACTAAGATGGTCAGCTGACATCCACAATGTTTTATTGTTTACAAACTACAAACCAGATGATGTATTTTTATCAATCTGCTAATATTACATAGCCTCTCATGCAGTTAGCCATGACAGATAAAGATAAGCCCACTGCTCCAAAGATACTCACTGCCTTGGAGAAGCTGAAGTCAGCTTCTTGTTTAAATTTTCCCCATTCCACCTTAAATGGTGCAGCAGTTAAAGTTCTGCTGTCTCTGGAATAAAATACCTGCTGCAACTTTTAAGGTGGCACTGAAAAATTCAACAAACAAGGTGGCAAATAGGAGCCTAACTTCAGCCTCGTGTGTACGAGTGTGAGTACTTGAATATTGAAATTACTTAAAATGCTCATCCCAACTAGTAGCTGTGATGAATTAGTTAAGGTCGGTTAGCGGTAGCTGAAGCTCAGTGATTACCTGTTCAGGAGAAAATAAGCAAACTCTGCATCCATCTTAAAGTCCTTTTGAGCTTTAATTTGTCTCCATCTTTCGCCAATACACCAGTATGTACTCACGTTTTCCTGCATATCTAGTTATGGAGCTTTATGGAAGAATGCCGAGGCTTTTTAGGTTGGGACAAGCTTGTCTACTTACTTCCATGGAACTTCACACAGCACACTGTGTTTGCTTTCTAACGGTTTCATATCTGACAACTGGGGGTGTCGAAACGGTCCTGGGAAATGAGCAGTGGGTGGCATCAAAGTCCTCAACATGAACACACTTTCTATCTAGGAATGGAAATTTCAAGAATGTGCTGGCTTTAGCTTTGTTGTCATAGAAACCAGTATTATAATATTTAATGCAGTGTATTTTTCACTGTATATTTCATTCTAGCAAAAGAAACATCACCTACTCCAAAACAACCACCAACAGTGGGACCGAGCTCAGCAGCATCACCAACAGGAACCACATCTGATGAACATTTCAGTGAGAGTGATTCATTATTCATAACTTTCTATTTCATTCTATATTCATGTTAAATGCCTTTAAGGTTCCACACCTGAAACAAGATCCGATGTGGAGCCAGAGGGTTCCTGATTTGATCTCAGGGTGGGGACCAGGATTCTGCAGGTTCTTATGATCTAATGCCCTTCATGACATCACTACACCTCCACAGAGGCCTTCAAACAGAGCAGAAACTGACCAGTGACCCTGCTGTGTTAAATACATGTGATGAAATGTAAAGACCTGGTCGTGTGTGAAGATGTGTTCGTTCTTTATGTTCCCTCAGCTTCAGGTTCCCCTGTGATCATCATCACTGTGTGTGTCTGTGTGGCTCTGCTGCTGATTGGAGGATCAGCACTGATCTATAAACTGAGACGCGACAAGCAACAAGGTGCTATGACACACACACACACACACACACACACACTCACACACACACACACACACACACACACACTGAATGTGGAATAGAGCAGACAGTAGAAGCCCTGCAATACTTACTCACATCTAGTTAATTACCATCTTACAAACACTCCCTCTAGTGGACACAGCATTCTGTAGGTGATGGTTTCTCTCTTTCTACAGGTTCCTCCTCCATCAGCAGAAGATCAGGAACAACTAACACAGTAAGTGCATGTGGTTTATGAAGCAAAACACCCAAGTAGCTTTGAATCAGTGGTTACCAGTCCTCCTCCTGGAGATCTGTCTTCCTGCAGTGCTTATTTAAAAATCTAATATTTTGAAGTAGTTAATTAGCTGCTGTGGCAGATGGTTGGAATTAAACCCTGCAAGCAGTTCAGTTTCTCACATTTATAAACAGACGGTATTAAATCTGATATCTTTGACAGAACAGATGTGATACATGAGAATGTCTGATACATACAGAAGTTTAAATGAGAGAGTATGTTAAAGAGTATGTTGAAATCCTAGCACACTTTTAGGTAATATGTAATCTATAAAATGATCATCGATTATTTGATCATTTGAATTTACTGTGTTTCTCTAATTTCAGGCTGATTCTGATTATGAAAATGATCCACCTGGGAACCAGAACAACATCAACATCGGTCCAGTCTACGAAAACCCGAAACCCAACACCAACCAATCAGATTCAGTCTACCAGAGTCTAAATCCCAACACCAAACAATCAGATTCAGTCTACCAGAGTCTAAATCCCAACACCAACCAATCAGATTCAGTCTACCAGAGTCTAAATCCCAACACCAACCAATCAGATTCAGTCTACCAGAGTCTAAATCCCAACACCAACCAATCAGATTCAGTCTACCAGAGTCTAAATCCCAAAACCATCCAATCAGATTCAGTCTACCAGAGTCTAAATCCCAACACCAACCAATCAGATTCAGTTTAGCAGACTCTAAACCCCAACACCAACCAATCAGATTCAGCCTACCAGAGTGTAAACCCCAACACCAACCAATCAGATTCAGTCTACCAGAGTCTAAATCCCAACACCAACCAATCAGATTCAGTTTACCAGAGTCTAAATCCCAACACCAACCAATCAGATTCAGCCTACCAGAGTCTAAACCCCAACACCATCCAATCAGATTCAGTCTATTAGAGTCTAAATCCCAACACCATCCAATCAGATTCAGTCTATTAGAGTCTGAATCCCAACACTGATTGACGTGTCCATACTTTGATATCATTATTGAATCATATTCAACCGATTAATTGAAAATGACCAGCATAATTACTTATTGTTTTGTGTTTATCTGTAACTTAAGAAGCATTTTTACATCATGAAAGTATTAAAAAGCTCTACAGTGGAGAGCTATTGATGAATTGCTATTGATTTCTACTTCAAAGCTTTACTCTCTAACCACCTCCACTCTGCCTGCAGCTGTTTTACCTGATTTTTTACCATTATTATCTTATGATTATTTAATTATCTATTATTATTCATATTCTATTGTAATTATTCTTATTATTTTAATTTATTGTATTATTTTAATTTATTTTAGTTTACTTTTTGTTTTTATTCTCCTATCATTTTCATTAGATTTTATGAACTTTTTCATTTTAGCCATGTTAATTAGTTTTATATTTTTATTGTATTTTTATTATTCTTTTAGTTTTTATACTTACCTGATTTGAATGTTTTTTTTAAATAACCTTTTCTTTTATTATTTGATATGTTCTTACACATTACACATCCCTTGTTCTGTATCAACTCGGTAACATTGTAAATGAGGGTCACCCTCAATGTCCTCTTGAAATTAAATAAATATTGATTGATTGATTGATTGATTTCTATCTTCCCACATGGTGTAAAACCATTTCTGTTTTGCTGTTCTTGTTAGTTATAACTGTAAACATATATCTCTGTGTTGTCTTGTCTGTCTGATTTGAGCTGAGTAAATGGTTTATTCAAATTTTGTACTATATGTTGCCTGAATTATATTTCATGTGGGGGAAAAAACAGTTATATTTTCTTTTCTATGGGAGCTATTTTTCTTTTATTTATTTATATAGTTTGTTAGTTTTTCTCTTTATGTGTCGCCCCTTTTTTTTCCTCCAGAGGTGCACATAAGTGGACATTCTGGCTGTTTTGCTTGCTGATGTACTGTAAAATGAATGCTAACTAATACTGAGCTCTATAAACCATATACAGTATCAACTGGCTGATTGTGGCTAATCAGTGCTGATGATTTGATGCTCATTGGGGCTTCTACTAAGTCATAATACAAATGCCAGATTACCTTCTCAGCATTCTCCATCCAGAGCTCTATCTCACCATGCAGTATCCCTCACTTATCCAGCTAACTTTAAGCTTAGTTCCATCTAACCATGGTGGCAGTGGAGGCAGGGTCTTCTTCAAAAACTCCTGCTCATGATTCCCATGATTGGCTGATCATCATGATCATCGTGCATTCATGTGAATGAGGTTTAATCACAGTCTGAGTATCTAGAGTTAAACAGAGAAATGTATGAACTGCTGTTGTAAAATGAAATACCAGCTGTGATTGTTAGATTTTGGGAAGCTGTCTTAGTTGAATCTACTTTGACAGGCAGAACTGAGATTGACCACTTCTTCTAGTCCAGCTACCAAACCAGTTCCATAATGTCAACACCACAAAACCAGGGATTTGGGGTTACGAAGCCACCATGGAAACCTCACTGCTGGGAGAAGTCCTCAAAGGAGAGAGGACTTGATGGGAGGAGCCATCACTCAATCCAGGTCCCCCAGCAGTAACAGAGGCAGTTCGGGGCCCTGTTAAAGGGACAAGCTGGCTGGATGGGGAAATGTGGCTGGTCAAGTGCTCTGTGAGGCTGGTGGCTGGTCACCTGTGTGTAATTGTCTACTTATATGCCTTTTATCTTCAGTGGAGGAGACACCAGAGAGAGAATGTTTAGAGGCAGTAGAAACAAGCCAAGTCCAAGAGACAGCCGAGTCTTTGTTTTGTGTCAAGTAGAGGAATGTGCTCCAAGTCTATGACTGTAATTTGTATGTTACAGGATTAACAAGCTTTGTAACAAGGCCCTATAAAACGTGGGCTTAGCTTTCTACAAGGCAACCTCAATTTAATCTCCTGAAAGGACAGCCGTGCTGTCACCAGGTTAAAACTCAGGAGCATTGTTAGTGTCGATCAGCCTGTTCCTTGTGACATTCCTAGGCGTGTTACAAATGGTCATGTATTGCCTCCCAAACAGGCTCCACCTATGAAAACCAGTCATCAGTTGAAGACACCTCCAGCTAACCTACAGTACATGGAAATAAAGTATGCATTGAAAAGGGATCATACCTGTTGAGGAATGTCTGAATTCTGGGCATACTCTTGCTGTTCTTGCTGGTCATATCGGTAACTATGCAGGAATCACCCCAGTTCCAGGTTGTTCCTCTCCATTTGTCCATTTCCTTGGGGGTTATAACCAGAAGTTAGGCTGACAGTAACCTCAAACTTTTTGGTGGAAAAGTCTCCATAGCTTTTGTCTTAGTTCGGGAAAGAGAGGAAACTTTAGCACCTGCAAATAGTCCAATGGCACAGTCATCGGGGTGATGTGGTGACACTGCCATAGTCTGGCTCTTACTAGACTTCTATGAGGTCCTGATATTCTAAAAGGATCTGAGGTGCTACCTCAGGTGAACTTGGGGCTCTCAAGTGATGTGGAGGCACATGGAATTCCCACACTCAGGGAACCAGGAAATGATTTTTAGAGTTTCCCAATAAACTACAACAAACTTTCATTTTCGGTACTTGCAAGCAAGCAAAGTTTGTTTATACAGCGCTTTTTACAACAGGTGTCACAAAGCATTAAAGAAAGAAAAGAAAAGAAAATCTGGGTCCGAGCCCCCATGAGCGTCACCAGGGCCGACGGTGGCAAGAAAAACTCCCTAAAAGAGGAAGAAACCTTGAGAGGAACCATGACTCAGAATGGGAACCCATCCTCCTCTGGTCAACACCGGATAGCAAACATTATTAGTATGAAGTTTTATAGTAAAGTGGGAAAAGAAAGATCTGAGGGTGAGGACTGCACAGCGCTATACAGCAAGAAGTTCAGTGGTGGTCAAACCGGTCCAAAAGGCTGGTGAGCAGCGGCACCCGATCAAGGCAGAAGAGGCAGCAGGATGGGCAGCTGATCAGTTCGGCAGAGAAAGGAAAGAAAGACGTGGTCAGTTCTGTAAAGAGTGGCTGACCACAGATTACAGTAAAACAGAGCAGCAGAGACTCCAGCAGGTCTAGACCTGACAGGGAGACTAATCACCAAAGAGGCTCCACTATACAAGTAAGTTTTTAGCCTAGACTTAAAGACTGAGGTTGTGTCTGATTCCCGAACATTAGCAGGAAGATTATTCCAGAGCTGGGGGGTCTTTGTATGAGAAGCTCCGCCCCCTGATGGAGCTTTATTAGTTCTAGGTACCAGTAGTGAGCAGCACCTTGTGATCTGATGGTTCATAGTAGGAGAGAAGGTCACTCAGGTACTGAGGGGCGAGTCCGTTTAGAGCTTTATAGGTCAGTAATAGGATTTTATAATCAATGTGAAGTTTAACTGGTAACCAGTGCAGGGCTGATAAAACTGGGCTGATATAGTCAAACTTTCTGGTTCTTGTGAGACTCTGGCTGCAGCATTCTGGACCAGCTGAAGCTTGGTTGAAACTTTTGCTGGGACGTCCAGACCACAGGACATTACAGTGTCCAGCCTTGAAGTAATAAAAGCATGAACTAGTTTTTCTGCGTCCTGTAGAGATCATGCATTTCTCCTTCCTCCACAGTAGTGCTTAGCTCTTCCATCCTACTCCCTTCCTTATTTACTGCTGAGTTACTCCTAAGAAAAAAAAGCTCTTTTACTCTCTACCTCCCTGGAATCTGCCCATGCTGCATCCATATGTGGCAAGTCTTCTGGCGATGGGAGTCTGGATGTCTGTGCAAAAAAGGCTTTTAATTCAGAAAAGTAGAATTAAAAAAACAGCAGGAACAAATGAAGCTAATCAGAAAACCAACTTCTCACAGGAAGGGACTTAATGCCCAGAACTCTACGAGTTGGCAAGAGACTTCACAACGGAGGAAGGAAAGATGGAGTTTAAATAGCAGAGATGAAATGAGGAACAGGTGGAGGAACAGGTGGAGGGCGGAGCCGGTGATCAGTAGACAGTAGGTGGAGACCAGGACCTGACAGTTCACTAGGACAGTGCGCGCACGTTTTGGGTGTCTCAAGGAAAAAAGGGCAACATGAGTGTAAATTCATTATTTATATTAATTTAATTGAAAGTATATTCCAATCAGACTAACCCCCCCCCCACCCCCTCCGCCCTATTTGGTTAATTTAACATGTTAAATAAACAGCTGTGTTTAAAGCTGAGAAAGCAGCGGTTGTAGTATTGAGCATCAGCGTAGAGGAAGACGAGGGAGAGGCCATTATTTAGCTTTTACTGTGGAAACAAGAAGAAAAGGCCGACACAGCAAAACCCATGAGGTCACTATACGCCATACGCTCCCACGCCAGGGTGATTAACACAGAACAACCCACTAGCAGGAAAACATAAAGCCCAAGCAACACGGAACAAGTTCCTTTTTTGACGGTGGGCAGGAGGGGCTTGCAGTACATGCTGCTTCCTTAAAGAACCCTTCACAAAGCTGGTGCACAAACCCTTCACATCACTGGACGTGTCTGTTTACAGAGCAGGCACAACTTCAGAGCTGCACTGTGTGACTGTAATTAATTACAAGGATCATCATAATTAGCCATTTTTAGGGTTCCTGATTGTGCGTTTATTTACTGGCATTCTCAGAAACAGCCTGTGGTCAGTTTCAGTGTAAAGAACAGGGGAGTTTCCACACAGCGTAAACCCACAAACAGCAGGCCGACTGCGAGCGGGGCTGTTAGTTTGGGCTTGGGTGGGGTGCTTCACTG
The DNA here is from genome assembly GCF_015220715.1 of Pygocentrus nattereri. Taxonomy (NCBI): domain Eukaryota; kingdom Metazoa; phylum Chordata; class Actinopteri; order Characiformes; family Serrasalmidae; genus Pygocentrus; species Pygocentrus nattereri. Next base: position 37,952,772 of record NC_051222.1, on the reverse strand, counting down.
CTATAATGCATACAACACATGGTGACATGACCACTTTATTTATTTATTTATTTGGCCTGAGAGAAAGGAAGAGACATCAGAAGCTGGACCAGAGTCAGTGTGAACGGGAAAACTTGTCAGTATTGGACTAAATGGATCTGAAATGCGTGGCAATGATAGTTAAGAGGAACTCATTACTGCTGTAGAAATGATTTAGTGAAATGTTTTGCAGCTACTTCACAGAACGAAAGTGCTGGTGGGAGGAGCTGTGAGTTCACAGCCCTGACTCTTAGCAGAGAAACAGGAACCAGGCAAAGCAGAGGGAAGACGGAGACACACAGAGAGGAACGTACTACAGAGGAAAGAGTAGTTTTACTTTTGAGGAGAACAGAAAGAAACTTGTGGAATTTTGAGGACTGAGGACTTTATTGAACATCAGTGAAGCTGCAGTTCAGTTCAGGATGAAGATCCTCCTCGTCTTCACTCTCTGCCTGATCTCAGGTCAGTTATTCTACTTCAGATTAAGCACAACATTCAGGATTAATGCGTTTATGAAGTGTTTACTTTAGGTGCTGCGATTATTGTGGTACAGAACTGTAGATGTGAGGAAATTGGGTTGAATTTAATGAGATCAGAGAGATGAGTGAGACTTTTCATTCTGATTGGCAGGTCCAGTGAGCTGCTTTAATGTGACTGGCTACTCAGGAGGTAGCGTCATAATCCACTGCAGAGATAAACAGTATGGAAAGATTAATAAAAGTTTCTGTAAGGAAACACCAAATCAAACACCAAAGCAGTGTGTATTTGTAAGATTTCAGAATAAATGGAATCATAAAGACAGAATTTCTCTACGTGACTCCAGTGAAGTTTTTACAGTGATCTACAGAAACCTGAGTTTACAGGATGCTGGATCATATCGGTGTGGAGAGGCTGGAGCGTGGAGTCATGATGTGAACCTGGAAGTGAAAACAGGTGAGATAAAAATTACAGGACATTATGTTTGTCATAATCCTGTCTATTTATATGTATGAAGGTGCTGTGAGGTCCTTTAAACGAAGATAAGTTTCTTATTGAATTATATTTGTATGATTAACAGATCCGTGTTGTTTGGGGTCAAACACTGTGTCTGGTTATCTGGGAGAGACGGTCACCATCAGCTGTTCATATCCAGAGGAGTTTAAAACAAACTATCAGTACTTGTTCAAACAGGATGGAGAAGGTTTTACTGAAGTGAACCGAACCTCAGAGACTCAGAGAGGCAGATTCTCCTTCTCTGATGACAGAAGATCTGCAGTTCTCAGAGTGAGGATCAGTGATGTGAGAGAAGCTGATGGAGGAGTTTATTACTGTGGAGTGTGGACTGGAGGAGAGTCAGTCAGTTATTACTCCCTCTACACAGAGACTCAGCTACAGGTCACTGGTGAGATACAGTAACTTTTCCCAGTGTTAAAGTATTAATCCATCATTTGTGCACATTAAATAGTGATTGTAGCACTGAGTGTAACTTCAGTTTGTATAAAGCTTTTAACACTAGTGAGTAAAACGTATAACAGATAATATGAGACTCTCTCTCTCCTGCTTACTGGTTATGTGCTTATCAAAAACTGATAAGATAAGATGATCAGTGATTATATACACTAATTACTGCTGTTATCAGAGCAAAACTCATGAAAGCTAAAGTGACCAGCGTTTCATACTGACTGTGAGAATGAAACCTTTCATCCACCAGAGTCTGAGATCAGGCTTGTGTGGTTTTGGTCAGCTGTCCTAATCAATCCACAGTGTTTCAGCGCACATGTGAAGAAATATACTGAGAAAAGAGAGACTTTGTGCAACACTCAGAATCCTAGATGCACGCTGTGTGGTTGGTTAGTGTAGTGGGTAAGACGTCTGCCCACTGCACTATAGGCTGGGGTTCAATTTCCCACCCTACACTATACCAATAAGAGTCCTTGGGCAAGACTCCCAACACTGCCTTCACCTACCTGTGTAAAATGACGACTGCACTGTAAGTCTCTGGATAAGAGCATCTGCCAAATGTTAGTGTAGCTGTCATAAATGTTTAATGTAGTGCTTTTTATTGCATTTTATATTTTAAATAAGCTAAAGAAACACCACCTTCTCCAAAACAACTATTACCAGGGGGACCAAGCTCAACTTCAACAACAACAGCAGCACCAACAGGAACCACATCTGATAAACATTTCAGTAAGAACTCAGCCATTATTAATAACTCCCTCTTCTTTCTTCATGTTTAGTGTGTTCAGGCAGGGATTCGCTGGTTTAAGTCTCCACATTAGGAAGTGAAGTGAATGTAGAGTTGGAGCACCCTGCTCCCCGCCCTGTAACCAGGATAAACATTTTTATGAGGTTCATGCTGTAGAAATGTGACCTGTTTCATAAGGAGAATAAACCACGCTGCTTAATATGCAGGTGAACTGCAACAATTGTTAGCAACCACTTCATTAACATCACTTCATTACTCCTTTTTTTACATATATGTTTGTTATGTTCCACTTCGTTGGCTCATTCCCTCTATTCTTGGATAAACTAGATAAGTTAAGTGATACTTTTTAAATCCCACAATGGGGAAATTCCACCTCCACATTTAACCCATCCGTGAAGTGAAACACCACATACACACTAGTGAGCAGTTGGGGGTTAGGTGTCTTGCTCAAGGACACCTCAGTCACGTCCTGTTGGCTCTGGGGATTGAACCGGCAACCTTCCGGTCACAGGGCCAGTTCCCTGACCTCCAGCCCACGACTGCCCCCAAATTTACATACTAAGTTAAGCAGCACTATTAAACGTAGACGATGTGAAGAACATGATTTGGGGGGCTGCATTTTACGAGCGTAAACCATTGTCCCCCTAAACACCCACATTATGTCATTTGTTCTATTGAAAACATCAACATTTATAACTAAAGCTTGTGGGATTGCACACCTGAACATCTAAAGAAGCCAATGGACAGACAAGGTCCATACTTGGTGTCCTAATAGCGAGTTGTAGTCATGAGTGGACAGTTCCTGGTCATGAATGGACGGTTCACAGTCTGTTCTGTCTGTCTCTCAGCTCCAGGTTCCTCTGTGATCATCATCCCTGTGTGTGTCTGTGTGGCTCTGCTGCTGATTGGAGGTTCAGCACTGATCTACTACAAACTGAGATGCACCAAGACACAAGGTATCAACAGGACGTCTAAATCTCTTTGAGATTTAAGAAACATTGGGGTCACAATGTTTCTTAAATCTCAACACAATGATAGACAATTTATTTACTATCCAGAACCACCAGTGAACCTACACCAGTCTTCTGAGCTTTTATGTGGAACATTGGGATCATTAAAACTGTAAACGTGGAAAATAAGTTTTCTTTGCAGAGTGTTTGGAGTATCAAAGGTCACCCAGTCTATAGCTTCAGGCACAATATTCATAACCGCGTCTTGGGGGAGCTTTTAGAGGAATTAACGGATTCAGATATCTGGTTCCTGTCACCACCACTGTGAACAATTCTGACTCAATACATTTGCCTAGAACTGAGCATTTCACACCAAACCACCCTGAATGACTTTATGTCCTTCATGACCATTTCATCATTCAGAACATTTGAAAAATACCCCCTTTAGCCAAATTTCTAAATAAAGTACTTCTCTGAAAGTTCTGGGTTGTTTTTATCTGTTATCTGTTTTTATCTGTGTATGTTAGTTGACTGTCATTATTATCAGGTGTAGAATGTTTATTCATCTGTTTCTTAAATGTAATTGAGGCCATATGTGGAAATAATGTAGATAGTATTGATTAGTATTGTTTGTTTGTGGTTAATAGGCTCCATCTCTTCATCTAACGTGGCAAAGATGGGAAGTAACAATAGAGTAAGTACCTGCAGATTCATTACTCTGGCTCGACATCTGGGCTTTTACTAAGCCATTCGAAGATATTTAAAATCCCCCCCCCCCCCTTAAATCACTTCAGGATAGCTTTAGCTGTATGTTTAGGGTCATTGTGTAGCTGAGAAGAGAACCTCAATCCCAATCTCAAATATCTGGCAGATTAAAACAGGTTTTCCTCAGGAATTGCCCTGCTTTCCTTCATTCCTGACCAGTTTTCCAGTCTCTGCTGATGAAAGGCATCCCCACAGCATGATGCTGCCACCACCATGCTTCACTGAGGGTTCTCAGGGTGATGGAAAGTGTTTGCACTACACAGCATTTCCCATGATGGCCAAAAAGTTAAATTTTAGTCTCATCTGACCAGAGAACCTTCTACCATGTGTTTGGGGAGTCTGCCACATGCTGTTTGACAAAAACCAAATTTGTAGTCTTATTTATTTCTTTAAGCAATGGCTTTTTTCTGGCCACTCTTCAATAAAGCCTGTCTGTGAAGTGTATGGCCTAAAGTGGTCCTGAGGTCAGATACCCCCATCTCTGCTGTGAGCCTCTGGGGCTCCTTCAGTTTTCTTTGGTGTCTTTGTTGAATCTAACTAATGCCCAGTTTGCCCAACTTTTGGGCGGCCTTCTCCTTTCAGGTTTGTGATTGTGTTATATTCTTTCTATTTTGGTTTAATGGATTTAATGGTGGTCTGTGGGATGCTCAAAGTTTAGGATATGTTTTATAGGCTAACCCTGAACTATATTTCTCCACAACGTTGTCTCTAACCTGTTTGGAGAGCTCCTTTTTCTTCATGTTGCTTGCTTAGTGGCATTGTGGACTCAGAGGCCTTTCAGATCAGGTGTAGTTAGACTGGCATCATGTGCCAGATCAAGTAGTAGTTTGATTGCACATAAATGGACACATCAATTAATGACGTGACTTCTGAAGTGAATTAGTTGGGAAAAAACTCATTTATTTATATGAACAGCTATTTTTTTTCATTTTTCAACAAATTGAACTATTGTCAGGTCCTTTATACAAAATCCAATAAAAATGTATTTTATTGCACACATTAACATTTTGTTTCTCTCCTCAGATTCCTCCTCACTCTGCATGCGACTATGAGGAGATTAGAGACCCCAGACCCAATGCAGACACCGGAGCTACTCCACTTTCTGTGGAACTACCCTCTGATCCTCCAAACGCTGTGACGGTCACTGAACAGCAACCGTCTAACTCCCCTGTCCAGCACATCTACAGCGAAGTTGATCTCCCCACTGAAGCCCACACATACGCCACGGTTTGTATCCAGAATGAAGATTCTCATACCGATGCCACTGTCGCCTTCCATACAGGGAATTCTGCTACTATGTATGCCACTGTCAAACCACCCACAGCTGGAATGACCATAAACAAGCCTTAAATCTATAATTTAGTTCTTTGTTTGATGCTTTAAATGTTGCTGTAACTGGTGTGACTGTAAAGGTTCTGTATATCATTGGTACCCGCAACAGTGCAAAAGAGTGGAAATGCTTAACTCACCATGTCGCTCTGCCTGGTTCACTCCCACTCCTTATTCAGCAGCTGCTTAGACTCCTCTTTTTATTTTAGGACTCTGCTGTCCTGTAGACATCATTGTTTAACTCTTTCATATTAGCCATAAAATGCAATGTGTTTTTGTCTTTTTCAGTGTTTTTTTTAATAGCTCTTGTTTAGGTCTTTTAAAATTAAGTTGAAAGATTTTGATTTATGAGTTAAATTTTAAAATAGTAATAAAAAGTCATCAAAAAATGCTGCCCTATGTTTTCATGTCATTACCAAAACGCAGTTTTAGTCCATGGGTGGGGCTTATTTTACACCACGCCTCTGTATTTTAGTGCAAGAAGTGAGGCTGCATGGTGAACAGTTAGATCCCATTGTTTTGAAGTAAATGTGTCCCAAAGTCTGTTGCAATTGAGTATTTTTTTTTTTTCATGAAAAATCTGATGATTTTATGTGTGCACAACTGTTTAAAGCTCTGTTTGCTAGGACCGGTTAGTGTATTTAAGTTTTCACTACTGAAACAGTTTCTGATTGTTTTGTTAGTGGCAATATGGAGTGTCCATTCATTTGTTTCAATAAAATAAACATAATTAAAGCATGAAGTACAATATAATACAGAAAGTGGTTGGTTAGTGTAGTGGGCAACACCTCTGCCTTCTACACTGTAGACTGGGGTTCAATCCCCACCTGGGTAAACACCCTACACTATACCAATAAGAGTCCTTGGGCAAGACTCCTAACACCACCTTGGCCTCCCTGTGTAAAATAATCACGTTGTAAGTTGCTCTGGATGAAAGTGTTTGTCAAATGCTGTAATTGTAAAAAAGATATAAGGTTAAAATTTCTATGGATTTTTAAATCTGACTTTGAACCAATTCAGTTGAAGAATTCATGGGTTTTATTAAAGACGAGGCACATAACAATATAAGGTCTGTGAGTTCTCAGTTTGATAAATGTAATTATTCTATGCAGTTTATAAACATAAGCCTTTTAGACTTAAGCTCTTTGTGCTGACATCAGACCTTTTTCCATTGTAGTTTGGACATTGGTCAGATTGTCCAATATGAGCATACTTGCTTTCGTCTAATTAAAACAGCATCTGTATGTTCTTGTTCATTAAGGTTGTACAGATGTTATGAATTCTATAATGGCTTTTTAGTAGGAAACATAAGGATCGCTGATGCGACCAGGCTGGTTTGATATGAAGAAAGCTGCAGTCAGTGTGTGAAATAGCTGCCGGGACTTTTGGGGGTCCCCGTGTTGCCTGGCTGCTCACTCACTCACCATAACAGCACTGATTCCAGTTTCAATGGCAAACAAATCTTTGGTTTAGCAATTGTTTTCCTGGGAATTCTCTTTTCTAGTTTGGTGGTATGGTGGTATCTACTCTTTTAATTTTGGGCTGAGAAATGAGTAACAATTCATTTTTTCCATCAGTCTTTTGGGAAATTGGGAAAGTTTTAAGATTTACAAATAACATTCAGGGGGTCCAAGAGGTTAATCAAGGGGTATCGGACCCTCAGGACCCACTGTGTGTTTTGTCTTGGCTCTATTGTCTTTGTGGAGAGGTGTGGATTAATAAGATATGTGACGAAATGTATGACAAATATTTTTAAAGTGCAAAGAAAAACATTGCAACAAATTCCACAGTATATAACCACAGTATAATTCCACAGTATATAACCACAGTATAATTCTACAGTATATAATCACAGTGTAATTCCACAGTATATAACCACAGTGTAATTCTACAGTATATAACCACAGTATATAACCACAGTATAATTCCACAGTATATAACCACAGTATATAACCACAGTATAATTCTACAGTATATAACCACAGTATAATTCCACAGTATATAACCAGAGTATAATTCCACAGTATATAACCAGAGTATAATTCTATAGTATATAACCACAGTGTAACTCCACAGTATATAACCACAGTATAATTCTACAGTATATAACCACAGTGTAATTCTACAGTATATAACCACAGTATAATTCTACAGTATATAACCACTGTATAATTCCACAGTATATAACCACAGTATAATTCTACAGTATATAACCACAGTATAATTCTACAGTATATAACCACAGTGTAATTCTAAAGTATATAACCACAGTGTAATTCCACAGTATATAACCACAGTATAATTCTACAGTATATAACCACAGTGTAACTCCACAGTATGCAACCACAGTATAATTCTACAGTATATAACCACAGTGTAATTCTAAAGTATATAACCACAGTGTAATTCCACAGTATGCAACCACAGTATAATTCTACAGTATATAACCACAGTATAATTCTACAGTATATAACCACAGTGTAATTCTAAAGTATATAACCACAGTGTAATTCCACAGTATGCAACCACAGTATAATTCTACAGTATATAACCACAGTGTAATTCCACAGTATACAACCACAGTATAATTCTACAGTATATAACCACAGTGTAATTCCACAGTATATAACCACAATATAACTCCACAGTATATAACCACAGTATAATTCTAGTGTATAACCAGAGTGTAATTCCACAGTATATAACCACAGTGTAATTTCACAGTATATAACCACAGTATAAGTCTACAGTATCTAACCACAGTATAATTCCACAGTATATAATATAATTTGAAGACTCAAATACCCCCTTCTTCCCAAATGTAATCAATCAGCAGAGGCATGTTTAGTGTCTGAATGTTTGTAAAACCTGACCACTAACTAAAGGCTTCATGCCACTGTGGATCCTATCCCAGGGTATAAAATCCCACCAGTCCACACACTCAGATAAGAAGTAGCCCTATAAACATGAACTCAGACTAAGGAACAACATGAAAACTCAATTCATCCTGTGTTTAGAGGCTATACACACATTTCCCATCAGCCTTATTTGCCCCAAAGTGTGCAATGCACAACCAGCGGTAGAATAGCACAGCATGCTTAAAACCTAAAGCCTAATGTCCACACATTATTAGTACGTTCGTGGTTCCAAACCCACAAACTTCCTTAAGATATTTTGGTCAGTGCTGCTGCTGGGAGGAGACTCTGACGCCAGAGAAAGAGGAACCAACCAAACCAGAGAGACACATACAGGCATCCACAGAGACTATCAAGTCTAGAAAAAGTAGAATTTCACTCTGAGAACAAATGCAGGCCTGTGGAAGACTGGACAATGACCAGGTGTTTCTGAATCCCAAGGAAGGCGGGGTGCTTTGTCTATGTAAAAGCCAATAAAGGTGAAGTTCAGTTCAGGGTGAAGATCTTCCTCATCTTCACCCTCAATCTGATCTCAGGTCAGATATTCTACAGCTGAAAACCTCTCTTTTGGTGCTAACAGGATACAACAACTGAAGGGTATAAAACAAATGAGTGAGCTGAGTGACCACTATTTGTCTAAAAATGTGTCGGTCACTTCTGGGACTACGGATAAACGCTGGGAATAGATTTGATAGGACATTTTTGAATGCCAGTGTGATCCTGTGCTCATCTGGTGCAACCAACCATCACTTAAGGAATATATTTGTTTGTGAGCCAATTACACCCACAGAATCAAAGAAACGACATCTTTAGCTTTAAATTTATACATGAAAACTTTACGTTGTGTGGTTGCTAAGAGCTCAGGAATATCATGTTCCAGTTAATGAATACATGTTTCCCCTCATTTACAGCATTTGGCTGACGCTCTTATCCAGAGCGACTTAGAATTTGATCATTTTACACAAGTAGGCAAAGGAGGTGTTGGGAGTCTTGCCCAAGGACTCTTATTGGTATAGTGTAGGGGGCTTACCCAGGTGGGGGATTGAACCCTAGTCTACAGCATAGAAGGCAGAGGTGTTAACCACTACACTAACCAACCAACCACTTCCACACCCTAAGGATGTTCAAAGCACTCCTTCTTCCTTCCCTCCCTGCTCCGAGGAGGTCTCCTTCTCCTTCTGAGGAACAGGATGGAGCAGGAACGGGAGGGACCGATAGGAGTAAATGGCATGCACCTGTGCCCCAGGCTCCAGTGACGGCTGAAAGGCATGGCCTGAACTCAGAGTGAGGACGAATCCCCGTGAGAACAGTGGGATGAGGAGAACTGCGAGTGAGTGGGTGAACGGTGCACAAATCCTGAACACCACCGAGAGACACGGGTGATGGCAGGAGGAGGCCAGAGAGGGGACAATGACGGCCATGAGAAGCATGAAAGTGGGATGCGAGTCCCGAATTCAGCCCAAACCCCGCATCCTGTTCCGCAGTGAGGCCACTTCCCTACACCTCATTTTCGATCCACGCATCCAAGACGCAGAGCAGGGATGGTGACAAGGACATGGAACAAAGAGCTCTCATTCCCTCTTGCTATAGTGCTATAAGGACAAACAACAAGCTTTTCTTTGTTCATTAAGCCAATGACCAATGTCCATGAGCCAATGTCACCTTATGACTATGTTTCAATGGGGCCATGTTTCAGAAACTAGTCCTCCACCCACAAACTTCCTTAACGTGTATTTTGGTCAGTGATGCTGCTGGGAGGAGCTGGGAGTTTGAGCAACTCTAACTCTTCCTAGAGAAACAAGAGACAACCAAACCAGAGAGAAGAGACACTGACGCACTTACACAGAGGATTACAAATACAGGCAAAGCAGAATTTCACTCTGAGGAGAACAAATTCAGGCCTACTGAAGACTGGGCAGTGGACAGATATTTCTGAATGTTGAAGAAAGAGTTCTTTGTTTGTGTAAACACCGGTGAAGCTCAACATGAAGATCTTCCTCATCTTCTACCTCTTCCTGATCTCAGGTCAGTTATTCTGCTCTTGAAAAAATACAGCTAACAGTTTGTGTGACTGTTTTGCTTCATGAATCAAGATGATTAATTCATCAAGCTTTAATGGGGGTTTGAAGTGACACAGAATCCTAACAGCCTGTAGTGTCACAAGCCTTTTTTTTAAAAGGGAAATACATCAAGTGTCACGTCACAATTTCTCAGAGGGCAGATACAGAAAAGGGAAGTATGCTGATATGCATGAGTAAAGGGTTCTCTGCATCATGAAATGGTTCTTCAGGCTGATGGAGAATGTGCTGTAGATGGCTTTCCCTGAAATAGACGTCATCTGGACGGCAGCAGATGTTACCAAAACATGTATATATTGCTTAGGATTAATGGTGCCTTCACAGATGAGCACGGCACCCATGCTATGTGCACTAATGCCCCCTAAACCATCATGAATACTGGCTTTTGAACTATGCACTGATAACAAGCTGAGTGGTCTTCAGTCTGGAGGACACAGTGTACATGATTTCCATAAAGAATTTCAAATGTTGATTCGTTGGACCACAGGACACTTTTCCCTTTCTCCTCAGTCCATTTTAACACTAGCATGACTGAGATTTCAGGATCCTCAGGACATCACCCCTCCTTCTTGCCAGGAATTAGCAGGATCATCAGCCAACCTTTATTATGTTAATTCACAGAGAAGCACTGAGGCAGCAGCTCTGTGGTGCATCCAGAAAGCCTACTAGTAACATCTGTCTTTCTCTCCCTCTGTCTGTAAATATATAAATACATAATATACTGATTGTTGATTGTGAGTTTAATATCGCCATATCATTATCATCAGTATATTTGATTTTCTACATTAAATTAAAAATAAAAATGTTTTGGACCACATGTATTTGTTTTATCATTATATGTTTTATACATAAAACATATATAATATATATATATATATATATATATATATATATACACCTTTTTTGGATACAGTTATATAGTACTACTAAATCGTGCCGCGTCTCAAGGAGATGATGTCACATGACCGCTACAAAGAAATTATGTGGCAACGATTTGTTGTCGGCTTCATAGTCATAAAATTTGTTCATGTATTTATACACAAATTCTGCCCTGCATTCCTTTTCAAGAAAATGGCCTTCCTACAAGGAAATGTTGGAATTATTTTAAACTGAAACAAGGAAAGACTATGAGTGTGTTTTATTTACACAATGAACAATGGAAATGCGCAAGTAATTTCACCAAACACCAAGAAACGGGCTGCAGTTTGTCTTTCAATCAAAATCAAAATGGGATTCAGCCTTTCCACTGATCCTCCAATCATCTTGCAGAAGCTCCACGTCCAGACTCGCCCACCCACAGCTCCATTCACCACGAGAGAATTTCGAAGCAATGAAAAAAAAGTCCCATGCAGTCCCGCTGAAGTGAATAGACGCTCAGCTTCTGACGCATTTGTAGTCAATGAAATATTAACACAACTGAACATATTTGACCATTTAATGTTTGACATTTTAGGACAAGCTGAGCTTCCCTTGCAGTCTTAGAGAAATTGCCACTGCTCTGTCCGTCGCTACGACGCACCCTTTTGAAACACGATTCTACAAATTTTCCCTCGTGCTGTAGGATCAGTAACATACACACTCGGATTGTAACTTCAAGTTCACCTTCAAGTTGTGTCACGTTAGGTGTTTTGGGACCTGTAGGAGCTTTCTGTAAGCATTTGGGGGGGGGGGATGTTGGTGCTTGCAACGCATTCCTTATCATTAACAAGACAACAGGCGTTAATCGCTTCACAGCAGGGGAGTGGGCTACATGGTGCATTTCTGGATTCTGTTTATATTTGGTTTCTTCTTTGTATTTTAGAGTTTTAACTTGCAGGATGTGCAATTGTGGATGCAGTGATGAACTGTGTTCACAGACAGTGGTTTTCAGAAGTGTTTCTGAGCCCATGCAGTGATTTCCACTACAGAATCATGTCTGTTTTTAATGCAGTGCTGCCTGAGGGCCCAAAGATCACGGCCAGCAGATACTGGTGTTCAGCCTCGTCCCTCACAGACAGAGATTTCTCCATATTCTCTGAGTCTTTAATGATATTCTGACCGTAGACGATAAAAAGCAGTTCTTTGCTGTTTTATGTTGAGAAACGTTCTTCTTGAATTGTTGCTCTATTTGATGGTGCAGTCTTTTACAGAGTGATGCACCCCTCCCCATCTTTACTTCTGAAAGACTCCGCCTCTCTGAGATGTTCTTTTATACCCAATCATGTTACTGACCTGTTGCCAATCAACCACCAGGTGTTTTTTTAGCATCACACAACTTTACCAGCATTTTGTTGCCCCGTCCCAACTTTTTTGGAACGTGTTGTTGCCATCAAATTCAGCAGCATGCGCACCTCGTCAGTCATCCATGTTTTCTGGTTGGGGTGAGTTGTGACGGGTTTGGAGACAGTACAATCATCAATGCACTTGCCGTTGTAGCCAGTCACTGATTCTGTGTACTCCTCCAGGTTGATGGAGTCACCGGTAGTAGCTGCTACTCTGAACATCTCCCAGTCAGTGTGCTCAAAACAGTCCTGAAGAGCAGAGAGAGCTCCTGGCGGCCAGGTTCTCACTTGCTTCTGGTCTGTTTTGGCACTGATGAGCGGTCTATAAGCTGGAGTGAGCATCGCAGAGATGTGGTCTGAGTAAGCATAGTGGTGGTGGGGTTCGGTTCAGTATGTGCCAGGGATGTTTGTGTGCACAAAATCCAGCACGTGAGTCCCCCGGGTTGCAAAGTGCACATACTGATGAAAACTGGGGAGTACTGACTTCAGATTGGCTTGGTTGAAATCACCGGCAACAATAAACTGTCCGTAAAGGGTTTGTGTTCTGGAGTTCGCTGATTGCGCTGTACAGCTCGTTCAGTGTGACGTTACCGAACTCGGCTCTCTAGGCAAATAAAATGGCCTGGCTCTGACGATCGCAAACTCCACCAGCGGCGAGCAGTGACTGGAGACCAGCGCTGCGTTTTTACACCATTCAGTGTTGATGTAAAACACAGGCCTCCACCTCGAGGCTCACTGCTCAGCTCAGCAAACCACAGCAGTCCCTGAATTCATGCTGGGTAGCCCGCTAAATCCAGAGGTAGTCCAGTTAATTCTCCAAGGAACAAACATAGGAGAGAGGGAGTGATGGAACGGCTGGTTGTGTGGGGTTTGCCATTAGCCTAGCGCGCACGCCAGCTTGCTTGCCTCGCTTCTGCCTCCTTGTGCATCTCTTGCTTGCTTGCTTGTTAATAAACAAGGCCTTAAAATAAAATCCTTAAATCTTTAAATTTAGATTTTGATTTGTTTTAGAGACTAACAAGTTTTTCTTCTAGCAGGTCCAGTGGACTGTGCTGAAGTGACCGGGTACACAGGAGGACGTGTCTTCATCAACTGCAGATATGATCACAAGAGATACATGGATCACACAAAGTACTTCTCCAAGAAAAGCCGAGGCAAATGCACTGACAAGATTCTTTCAAAGACGCAGAACACAAGCGACCATGAAAGTAGAATCTTCTTTGTTGATGAAACTCAGCCTGGATTGTTCAGTGTGCTCATTAAAAACGTCAGTCTGCAGGATGGTGGGACCTACAGGTGTGGAGTAGAAGACGCAGCAGCAAAGCCTACAGACGTGACACTGCAGGTGAAAGAAGGTGAGATTTAATCTAATTAGCACTTAGTATTAATATTAATTTTAATATTTAAATTAATGCTAATGGTAAATTACTAAATACGTTTTATTAATGCTAATAAAATGCAAGATTTCAGGATCAATACAGATCAATATCTATCTATCAATCTATCTATTAATAATCATTCACAAGTTCTTTATGAAAAACATGCTTGAAGGAACTTTTGGGTCTACATTTCAAATATGTATCTACATTTCACCCAAAGAGTTCAGTCCTCACAGCCACTTTCATTCACTAATCAGACTGTTACTCAGTTCATTTCCCCAAACAGGCTTAGACAGGCCTTTAATGAAAAGAAGATATTTTAATTAATAATAAAAATTTAAAACTAAGCTAAAAAAATAGTGCAGTGTATCTTAGAAATGCTTCTGAGTGCGAATTCAAAACTATCACTTGCTTTCGCTTTCAGATCCTTGTTGTGGAAAGACGCTCACACAGGAAGCTCATCCAGGAGATACGGTTACCTTTACCTGTGAATATCCACAGGAGTCTAAATATCTCTCCAAATACGTGTACAAAGCTACTGATCACAGCTATAGTGTGGTCATACATGTTCTTGGACTGTCAACACAAAAAGGGAGGTTTTCTCTTTTTGACCATCCAGAAGAAAACCTCTTCAACGTGAGCATCAGCGACGTGACTGAAGAGGATGGAGGAGTTTACCTGTGTGGACTTCAGGGACAAAAGCCAGGAGATCTGAACCCTTACTACTCCCTCTTCAATGAAATATAGCTTCAGGTTACAGGTGAGATTTTTAGTGTATGTAGTGAAAATAAGAACATTAACATCAGCTGTTTATCAGAGTTCAATACGTGTCACTATCGACAGTCACATCTGTCAGTAAAACTGACCATCATATCAGCCAGTAAATCACTGTTTAAATCAATGAACCAAAACTATTTCACTATAAAATTCATTCTAAAACTATAAAATCACATTGGCCAAAATGATCTGTTCACGTCATATAAAAAAATCCTTTTATAATATTAGGCTTAAAGACCACTTTATTAGGCCTGCCCTCGGTACACAATGCTACTGTAAGATGAGAAACTACAGCTCATCTTGTTCCATGCAGGTTGTTTTAAACCAGTGTATGCAAGTACAATTAGGCGTATTCAGTACAGTCAGTATAATGTGCTGTTAAAAATAACAGAGGCATAAAATCAAATGTGAAAACAGCAGTTTAAATCCATTCTTTCTTCAAGTTTTCATGCATTTGTCTGTTACTTTTTAGTTTTAAGAATATCTACAGTGCCCTCTGTCATCGTCATTGTGTGTGTCTGTGTGGTCTTGCTGCTGATTGGAGGATTATTACTGATCTGCAAACTGAGACGCAACAGGACAGAAGGTATCCACACACAAACACACACACACACACACACACACTGGTGCAATCATTACACTTTCTGAGTCAGTGTAGTTGAAAGTGTAGGTAAAAAAAAAGCCTAAACCAAAATTGCTGAGAGTGTCACAGACCCTCAATGAGCTCTGCGTTTACAGCCTTTTTTCTTATTCAAATTACTAGCCTTGTATTTCAGATTAACTGTCTAATACCTGTGTAGTTACATGCTAATACATGCAATAACTATGTAACTACAGGTGATTTGTTCACAGTTACAAATGGATAACAGAAGACAGAAAACAGTGTAACTACTGGTGATGTATTTATTGTTGTTGCATGTGTTTTTAATGTATGACTGTACAATTACACATTTATAACACTAATTAACACATTAATTACCTTTAATAAAACATTAAATTGTAACTGCATATTATATACATTTAATATAAACTTTGGCAAAAAAACATTACTGATGTTTTCGCATTATAGTCACTCTAATTACATAGTTTGTCACGTAGTAGACATTAAAAAAATACGTATCTCACCGGCCTTAAAAGGATGCAACAACATCTGGTACAGTATACTTACACAATGATATCAATGTGATGTGATTAATTACTTTGTTACAACACAGTTACAACACAGTTATTACGTAAAACAAATGTAACTATGTAAAACATACTTCCTTTAACTGCTGGGAAAGACTTCTGATCTGTAGTGTATCAAACAGATGCACTTGTGTAACTACATGAAGAAAAAACTGAAGCTGATACACATGTAATGACATAGTCTGTACTTCTGTAACATTGAGTAAGTCATCAGTAATTACAGTGTTGTTGCATATGTCATTCATTGGTAACTACATAGTTGTTAGAGACACTTAATACAAAGTGGGACTGTTAACTCTAGTTGACACAAGCCCAGAAAATGCCTTATGTTAGTTAATTAATTAATTGGAGATTATTTTTACCCTATTTTCTTTCTTTTTCAACAGGTTCTCTCAACATGCATGTCAGCACAAATATCACAGTGAGTAATCATGGGAGAAAAGTGAAAATCTTTCCTCAAACTGCATCTTTATTTGGATTAGCTCACAATCTATTTTTTACAAGATTCTACATTTAGTAGAATTAACACGTCATTTAAATTTCAAATGTAATGTTTCAAATCCAGCATGCCTCTTTATATTCAGCCAGAGCCCAGTGTACCAGAATCAAAACCCCAACACCAACCAATCAGATTCAGCCTACCAGAGTCTAAACCCCAACACCAACCAGTCAGATTCAGCCTACCAGAGTCTAAACCCCAACACCAACCAGTCAGATTCAGCCTACCAGAGTCTAAACCCCAACACCAACCAATCAGATTCAGTCTACCAGAGTCTAAACCCAAACACCAACCAATCAGATTCAGTCTACCAGAGTCTAAACCCCAACACCAACCAGTCAGATTCAGTCTACCAGAGTCTAAACCCCAACACCAACCAGTCAGATTCAGTCTACCAGAGTCTAAACCCCAACACCAACCAGTCAGATTCAGCCTACCAGAGTCTAAACCCCAACACCAACCAGTCAGATTCAGCCTACCAGTGTCTAAATCCCAACACCAACCACTAAGATTCAGCCTACCAGAGTCTAAACCCCAACACCAACCAATCAGATTCAGTCAACCGGAGCCTAAATCCCAACACCAACCAATCAAATTCAGCCTAGCAGAGTCTAAACCCAACACCAACCAGAGTCTAAACCCCAACAGCACCCAATCCAATTCAGTGTACCAGAGATGTTACATACTGTTGGAGCAAGCAGTTTGGTGTTGTATTGTCTATACATCGAACAGCCTGTTATTAGTTCAGTGATTTCAGTGATTTTTTAAATTATTATTACTATTCTTTGCGCTATTTATTTTACTCTTCACCCTTCCTTACACCCAACTTTGAGACAAAATGTAGAAATCTGATTTCATAATGATTCTGCTTCATGTCCTGCTTTCCATCTGTAGCAAGTTTGTATTAGTCCTTTCACCATTTACTGTTTCTCTTTATTTAGCAAGTTTTTATTTATCATGTTCATGTACACTAGCATTTGCAATCATCTGTCATATTATATATTTTTTATTTTCTTCGCTGTAAAATCCAAATATTTCAAACTATTTTCCAAAATGTATGTTTAAGTATTTTATTCAGCATTTCAAGAATTTTGTGAAGTGAGAGAATTTAAAGGCGCTTAGGTCCAACTTTGTTGTTTCTCTAATACCTGTGTAATTACAATACATCCAACTACAAAGTACCTACTGGAGATGTATTCACTGTAACAAGTATGGCTAACATGAATATATATGTATCATCTTCTGTTTTTACTCATATATGCATTACTCAAATGTACATGTAGTGTTTCTCTTATGTAATTTAAACTGTGTCATAGTTTGAGGATGATTACATTTGTATGATTTGCTTTAAACCATTGTGTTATACGACTGTATTTACACCACAACTTTATATTCAAAAGATCTTCATGTAGGTTCTGTGATGTTGAAGTAATCCATGTATTTTGAGGTAGTTTCCATGCAACAACATGCTTTACTTTGCCTTATGTTTGATCCCAGTGGCCGAGCTGTGGAGCAGGGGCAGTGATGAGGAGTTTACAATAACTTTTACAAACTTTACAATAAGCCATAACATGTTTGTACATATGAAAACTTGTTGCACTTTCCCAAGAGGTTGTGGAAAGATCCCAATTAATGTGTGGACAAGGGCATCACCAAAGTTAGAGTGGTTATATGGACAAAGAGTATTGGACTGCAACCAAATAAAACTACATCACATTTGCAACCCGCTTCAGCTTCTGCTGTACAGAAGACTTCACTGTGGCTTAAAACCTCCAAGTGCCATCAAAACCGACTCCACACTCTCAGCATACCCCAGTTAAGTTTAAGTGATGCTTATTAGTAGCACAACGGGGAATTTTCACCTCCGCATTTAACCCATCCATGAAGTGAAACACCACATACACACTAGTGAGCACACACACACTAGGGGGCAGTGAGCACACTTGTGAGCTGTGGATAGGGGGCAGCAGTTGGGGGTTAGGTGTCTTGCTCAAGGACACCTCAGTCATGTGTTGTCAGCTCTGGGGATCGAACCGGCAACCTTCCGGTCACAGGGCCAGCTCCCTAACCTCCAGAAAACAGATTTCTGAGTGTTTTTCTAGACACATTGTTACAATTTTCTTATAAAATTATTAGCCTGTAAACTGGAGCAGTTTTGGCCCTGCTTCACATTGTGTCTCTGATACCTGTGTGGTTACACATTAATACATGCAATAACTATGGAACTACTGGTGGTGTGTTTACAGTCAGAAAAGTACAGCTTATGTAAATACACACGTATGAACTTCAGTTTTTACTCATTTAACTACACAGGAGCATTTTTTTACTGATTTTCCAACAAGATGCATAGATTACTTGCATTACATCTGCACAGGAAATGGCAACTTAATGTAATATAATGTAACAGTATTTACACATCAACCACAGATCCCAGTTTATCTTATTATTTACTATATGTGCTGTGCAATTACAGAATGGTGTTATGTGACAGTGTAACAGGTTACCAGGTTAGTCTCATAAAACACACATATTTTAATGGACAAAGTTATTTTTAAGGATACACGCTGTTTCTTTAAAAAATGTGTGTAATAACGAACACGTCATCCAAAGTTACATTGTTGTTGCATTGTAATAATACAAAGTGGGACCATCATTTTTTAACTGATGCTTTCATATTATAATAAACATCACTGCATAGTTTAATCGTCACATACTAGAAGTTAAAAAGATGTACACTAAATAGACAAATGTTTTGGGACACCCCATCCTAATTATTGAGTTCCACTATTTCATCTGTTGCTAAGGGTGGATAAAATTAAGCACAGCCTTGCCGTCTCGTTAGACAAACACTGGCAATAGAATGGGTGATGAGCTCAACTTGGCACTGTCAGAGGATGCCACCTCTGCCACAAGTCAGTTTGTGAAATGTCTGTCCTGCTAAAGCTGCCCTAGACAACTGTATGTGTTATTATTGCAAAATGGAACAATCTATGAGCAACAACAGCTCAGCCACAGAGTGGTAGACCACACAAACTCACAGAGTGGGGCTAGCGAGTGCTGAAGCGCACAGTGTCTATCCTCTGTTGACATCACTAACAAGGTCCAAATAGCCTCTGGAAGCAAAATCAGTAAGTGATTCTGTGGAGCATTCTGTGGAGTAACAAATCAGACTTCTCTATCTGACAGCCTGATGGATGAGTTTGGGTTTGGCGAATGTCAGGAGAACATTTGTATTTCTGGGTCTTTTAGTTCTAATGAAGGGAAATCTTAATGACTCAGCAGAACAAGACACTTTGGACAGTTGTACACTTCCAACCTTTCCTGTTCCACCAGGACTGAGCCCCAGTGCACAAAGCAAGCACCATAAAGGCCTGCCTGGGTGAGTTTGGTGTGGAAGAACTTGACTGGCGTTCACAGAGTCCTGACCTCATCCTGGGAACACCTTTGAAATAAACTAGGATGGAGATCGCAAACCAAACCCTCTTGTCCAACATCACTGTCTGACCTCACAAGGAAGGATAATGGTCTGGGGCTGTTTTTCAGCGTTTGGGCCCCTGAATTTAAGTGAAGAGTAATGTAAAACTACAGCACACAAATATATTTTAGACAATTATATTTTTCCTCCTATGTGGCAAGAGTTTGGGGAAAAGCCTTTCCTGTTCCAGCATTACTGTCTCACTGGGCATGAGGCAAGGTCCATAAAGACACAGTTTGATGAATTTGGTGTGCAGAAATTCCAGTTGTCTACACAGAGCCCAAACCTCAACCCCTCTAACACCTTTGTGATGAACCAGAACTGAGATTATGAGCCAAGCCCTCTCATCCAACATCAGTGTCTGACCTTACAAATGATCTTCTGGATAAGTAGGCAAAAATTCCCACAGACTCTCTCCAAAATCTTGTAGAAAGCTTCCCAGAAGAGTGGAAGCTGTTATAGCTGAAAGGGGGACCAATTCCGTATTAATGCCTATGGATTTATAATGGGATTCATAAAGGCTCCTGTAGGCGCCCGAATACTTTTGGCCATGTAGTGTATCTCACATGCTTTGAAAAGATGTAGCAAGATGTACAACAAGATGTAGAATGCCCCCAGCCTACTGAAAGGTAATTTTATGTGAACTCTAGTTGACACAGGCCCAGAAAATGCCTTACATTCATTTATTAACTGGAAATTAATTTTATACTAACTTCTTTCTTTTTGAACAGGTTCTCCTCATATGCTAATCTGCACAAATAACACAGTGAGTAATCATGAGAGAGAGAAAAATGTGAAAATCTATTTTTTACAACATTCTACATTGCCATACAATTTGGGGATTAGGATTTCATGAAAAAAAATAAATAAATAATAATAATAATAATAATACATATAAAATGTGATATTTAAAGTCTGGAACTTTACAGCTACAGCTCATCCGGAAAGTATTCACAGTGCTTTTTCCACATTTTGTTAAGTTACAGTTTTATTCCAAAATGGATTAAATTAATTTTTGTCTGTATGGTAGAGTGGCCAGATGGAAGCCACTCCTCAGTAAAAGGTAAAAAACGGTCTGCTTGGAGCTTTACCAAAAGGCACCTGAAGGACTCTCAGACCATGAGAAACAAAATTCTCTGGTCTGATGAAACAAAGATTGAAGTCTTTGGCCTGAATGCCAAGCATCAGATCTGGAGGAAACCAGGCACCGCTCATCACCTGGCCAATAACATCCCTACAGTGAAGCATGGTAGTGGCAGCATCATGCTGTGGGGCTGTTTTCTGGCAGCAGGAACTGGGAGACTAGTCAGGGTGGAGGGAAAGATGAATGCAGCAATGCACAGAGACATCCTTGAAGAAAACCTGCTCCAGAGCGCTCTGGACCTCAGACAGGTGTGAAGGTTCATCTTCCAACCGGACAACGACCCTAAGCACACAGCCAAGATGACAAAGGAGTGGCTTTGGGAATGTTCTTGAGTGGCCCAGCCAGAGCCCAGACTTGAACCTGCTAGATCATCTCTGGAGAGATCTGAAAATGGCTGTGCACCGAGGGAAAAAATGAATTGAATCCATTTTGGAATAAGGCTGTAACATAGCAAAATGTGGAAAAAGTGAAGCAGTGTGAATACTTTCCAGATGCACTATACACTGTAACTCTCTATGATCTGTTTATCAGTGATATTGTTATTCCTCTAATCTTAGGCTAACAGTGTTCATGAAAACATCAAACATGAAAACAACCAGAACATCATCAGCCAGAGTCTAATGTGCTGGAATTAATGCCCCAACATCAACCAATCAGATTCAGCCTGCCAGATTCTAAGCCTCAATACCAACCAATCAGATCACATTGTGAAGCCCCACATCAACAATCACATTGAGTCTACCAGCTTGTGTTGACAGCAGACTGAACCCCAGCACCAACATTCTGTGAACAAATGCACCTTAAAACAACAAGTCAAATGAGCCAAAATTAACTGATGTCAAATGTCCATGACTAATTTGTTGTCCCTTCACTCCGTCTGATGTTCATCCTTTCTCCAAACCCGAATAAATGTTTTGATTTCCTACTTTAGAACTTTCTACATAGTGGTCTACTTGTAGTCTACTACTTACTGTTCCTACTATCTGCTATGTCAGTGCATGTTTAGCTTTGTTTTTTTCATCTTTTTACTCATTCTTATACTCAGGACTTTTTACAATATCTATTTTTAATGTTTTATAGATTGTTTAAATGATGATGGGCTTTATCTTCAACATGTTAATATAAATTGGTGTAATTTGTGGTTGGATAGTGTAGTGGATAACACCACTGCCTCCAAAGCTGTAGACTGGGGTTCACTCCCCCCCTGGGTAAGCACTCGACCAATAAGAGTCCTTGGGCAAGACTCCCAACACCACCTTCACCTACCTGTGTAAAATGATCAAATTGTAAGTCGCTCTGGATAAGAGTGTCAGCCAAATGGCGTAAATGTAAATTCCTCTTTAAATGTGTGGAATTTTTTTTTTGTCTCCTGAAACTGAAACTGGAGAGCCCAAAGTTTTATTATACACTTCTATAACCTAAGAAGAGCTCAACATGTTTGTATTGAAGTCCCTGTATTTACTAAATAATAAGATCTTCTTCTTTCGGCTGCTCCCTTTAGGGGTCGCCACAGCGGATCATCTGCCTCCATCTTGCCCTATCCACTGCCTCCTCTACTTTCACACCAATTACTAAATAATAAGATAATAAATAATAAAAATGTACATTAAATACGAACGTGAACATGACTTTGCAGCATTCTATATACCTGAGTGATCAGGGATGATTGATAAGTTATGTTAATCATTGTATTGGGAGAGTGAACTGCCTGGGAATTACACAGCATACATTTCAAACAGTTTGTTAAATAAGATCAACTACATTGGAAATGTATCAAATTTCACTATTAATAAGTTGTTATAGTTTAATAATTTCCTGACATCTGATGGGGGTTTCCCAGAGGTACAGGGTAACAATTAGCACATAACTTGCCTTAAAGGCACCAGCACACGAACTCTGCGTCAGCAGCTTTGTTAAATGGGTTTCCATGGCTGCGTAGCTGCACACAAGCCTAAGATCACTATGTGCAATGCCAATCACCAGCTGCAAAGCACTACCACTAGACTCTGGAGCAGTGGAATCGTGTTCTCTGGAGTGATGAATCAGCTTCTCTTTCTGTCAGTCTGATGGATGAATCTGGGTTTGGTGGATGTCAGAGGAACAGTACCTACCGGAATACATAGTGCTAACAGTAAAGTTTGGAGGAGGGGGATAATGGGCTGGGGCTGTTTTTTAGAGTTTGGGACCCTCAGTTCCAGTGATGGGGGGTGTTGATGCTACAGCACATGAAGACATTTTAGACAAATATATGCTTCTGTCTTTGTGTCAGCAGTTTGGGGAAGAGCCCTTCCTGTCCCAGCATGTCTGAGTCCCTTTGCACAAAGCAGCTCCATGAAGACATGAATTGGAGAGACTTCTCGTCTAACATCAGTGCTTCAAACTCACAAATGATCTTTTGACTGAATGGGCAGAAATTCCAATACTTACACTCCACAATCCTGTGGAAAGATTTGTGGAGGCTGGAATAGCTGCAATAGACGGCCACCTTCGTAGCTATGCCCATGGTTTTGAAAGAGGATGTCCAATAAGCTCAGGTAGGTTTCCTGGTGTCCACATACTTTTGGCAAGTTAATTAAGCCAAAACACCAAAATGAAGCACAGTTGGCACAATGCTAATGTAAATACGTCTTACTGGGAAATCTGCATTATCCTAGTGGGGTTAACTTAAAAACAAAAACTACTTTTAAAGTTTTGCAAAGTTTCCACATTAAACAATGCTGTGTAAAGATTCACTCGGCAGCTCATTTAGTCTCTCATATATTTGTGAGGTCATAATTAAAAAGCACCCCACAAAGTTCAGCCTCATATACCACCTGAATTGCTATTTGCTCTGCTCTCCTTCTCATGATTGCTTTTGGTAAAACTAAGCAGGACTGATAGCTTCTCAACTCTGTGGTAGTTGGTTGGTTTAAAAAAATGAGTAACACTTTATTTGAAGGCTACCTACATAAGGGCTTCATGACGCATTCATAAGCACTGAATAATGTGTTTATGAAGCACTACTTGAACATTTATTAAGTGCTTATGTCGGTTCTCGCAACCTGACATAAGATGTTTTATGAAATAAATGACATTGTACTGACATAATATGAATAAACGTTGAACATATTTACAGCACTAAACACATTTAAACACTATACATAACTATTTATGTCAGCATTCTTAAGACGACATTGTACTGATATCAGGTGAAATATGCCTGGAAACCCCCCCTCTTCACTCCATGGCATGAATAAGATGATTGATGCAATTATGTATAGGGTTTAAATGTTTAGTGCTGTAAATATGTTCAATGTTTATTCTTATTATGTCAGTACGATGTCATTTATTTCATAAAACATCTTATGTCAGGTTGCGAGAACCGACATAAGCACTTAATAAATGTTCAAGTAGTGCTTCATAAACACATTATTCAGTGCTTATGAATGTGTTATGAAGCCCTTATGTAGGTAGCCTTCAAATAAAATGTTGCCAAAGAATGAATATTTATTTGCTCATCAATTTCTATAGTTTTAAAAATAACTATGCTACGTCACCCATGGACCTACGAGGCAGGTAGTACAGCGTGGAGACAATATTAATGTTTCTTAAATCTTATGACTTTAAATGAATGAGACAAATGGTAATTTCTCACCATTTACCACCTTTTATTTGTTACAAATTGTTAGCACAAATAGTGTGGCTACTAAAGATACTGACACCCAAAGGAAGTGAGGCTAGTTCTCCGGAAAACACCCCAAGTTAAAAATGTCTGTAGGCCAGTGCAGCTAAAAACAAACTCAGAAAAGAGAGGCAAAGAGAGCCAGAGGTTTGCGGAGGGTGGGGGAGGGAGCAGTGTTTACTACTAAGCTACTAGAAATCTGCTGTAGAAAATAGTGACCATATATATCTTATAAATAAACATAATCACTTTTACAGAAATAGGATGATTGTTTTATGTGGATGTTTAATGCTGTGGGAGGTTTTCATATGTCTTTGTGGTCTAAACTGGCTGATGGGTCTGGGTACACTGACGTTTCTCACACTGACATCATTGCTCACCTCTTCCTCCATGCAGGCGCCTTGGTCACTGATGCTGATGGGAGGAGCTGTGAGGTTAAACACTCAGACCTTCCACAGAAACAGGAAATGACCACAAAGGCAGTGCCAGGAAGACAAAGAGTCTTTCCTGAATTAAAGTTTATGTGCGCATCACAGAGACTGACCTTCAGATCATGATGAAGACCCTCCTCATCTT
Organism: Pygocentrus nattereri; assembly: GCF_015220715.1. Classification (NCBI taxonomy): domain Eukaryota; kingdom Metazoa; phylum Chordata; class Actinopteri; order Characiformes; family Serrasalmidae; genus Pygocentrus; species Pygocentrus nattereri. Next base: position 37,927,569 of record NC_051222.1, on the reverse strand, counting down.
CACCCTCTACTTGATCTCAGGTGAGATGTTCTACCTCACTTTACTGTAACAGCACTTTTAGAGTTTAGGCTACAGGTTCTTGTGGAGTGTGTGAGGTTCAGATGTGATCAGAAGCAGTTTGGAATCTCACACTGTTGTAGTTTAGAACTCAGTAAGTGAGAAAAACTGGAGAAATCCATCAGAAAGTTGAGTGAGGGCCTTTAGTTTGATTGGTCCGGTGGTCTGCTTTGTTGTGATGGGATGTTCAGGGGGGAGCATCAAAATGTACTGCGAACTCCAAGGATTTGAAAATATGGTAACGCTTGATGTTAAAACGGCTTACTAGAGTGCAGTTACATAGAGGTTTTGCATGTGGCATAAGCTGCTATCATATACTTATGATATGGTTATGTCAATGTTACGTAGCACTGTTCAAGTAAAGTAGAGGAAGATGTCTAAAGGCAGCTCTTAAAAGAGTGTAAGAATACAAAAAGTACAGATACACAAGGCAGGAGGCAGAAATTCATAAAGACAGAGCAATATGTATTAAATCTTTCTTTGTGAAATGACTGATTGCATCAGACCAACTTCTCACCCCCAGAGCTCCTCTTTAACCCTGAGATCATGGTGTGGTCCAGCACCATACAATGTTGGTGTGATCACACACTGACAGATGGGCCTGAATGCATGCTTGATTTAGTTTCCATGATACTGACAGGCAGAATATAAACCTTCTGAGATTTCACTAATAACTGACCACCAGCCTATAGAATGTCACTTTTGTCCATGAAAGGACATTTCTGCTGAAGTTGTCTCCTGAAATATCCTCTCGTCAAATATTCTTTACTGGAGTAATAAATGATCGACTCTATCAATGTTATGAACTGCTTATGTAATGTGAAGTGTTTCTGAACACGTTTTATTCACATGTTGTGGGTCTTTAGTAATCTGCTGATGTGTCCACATTGCAAGTCTTTTTGTTCAATCTCAGTTTGTTGTTCAGATTTCTGACTTGACGGCTCACATTTGTGTCTAAGTCACCCATATACCCATAGAACCCAGCAGACGCTTGAGTTAGACAGCCCATTGCATAACGTTTCATTATGTTGGAGACTGGGTTCAAATCCTTGTTTGGGCAATAAGGTTATAATTTTTGACAGCTATGGAAAGAAATCAAAATTCAAATCAAAGCAGATTTGGTTTGCTGTACAATATGACACACACACACACACACACACTATATACATAGTGCTAAGAAATGGATGCTAAAAAGGCATTTAGGTCCTTTTTAGCATCCATATATATGAGACAGTGGTGAGGTGTGCAGTTGGAGTGACAAATGGTTTCAAGGTGAAGGTGGGGTTACATCAGGGATCAGCTTTGAGCCCCTTCTTGTTTGCAATGGTGATGGACAGGTTGACAGATGAGGTCAGGCAGGAGGCTCCATGGACCATGATGTTTGCAGATGACATTGCAATCTGTGGTGAGAGTAGAGAGCAGGTGGAAGAGAATCTGGAGAGGTGGAGGTCGTAAAGATGGATGACTTCATATATCTTGGGTCAACCATTCAGAGCAATGGACAGTGTAGAAAAGAGGTGAAGAAGAGGGTGCAGGCAGGATGGAGTGGGTGGAGACAGGTGTCATTTTATTATCTACTTTTATCTCTGGGGTCATCTCAAACAATGTCCTGTGACTTTTGACTCACCCTGTATACCATATCATATATTCATATCTGGACTTTGACTCAGCCACTCCAAGACCTTAATTTGGATTCTTTTGAGCCATTCAGAGGTGGTCTTGCTTGTGTGTTTCAGGTCATTGTCCTACTGCATAGGTCAACTGCGCTTGAGCTTTAGGTTGCAAACTGACAAGCAGACATTTGTCAGGATTTTCTGACAGAGAGCAGAATTCATGTTTTCATCAGTTATGTTAACTCACCCAGGTCCTGGAGAAGCTAAGCAGCCCTAGACCATCACACTACCACCACCATGTTTCACTGTTGGTATGATGTTCTTATGAAATGCGGTCTTTATGCCACATGGAAGGTTTCACCTTTGACTCCACAGAATAGTATCTTGGGGGTCATCTAGATGTTTTTGGCAAATGCAAGACAAACCTTTTTTGGGGTTTTTTTTGAGGCAGCAGTGGTTTGCACCTTGCAACTGTGCCATGAGTGCCATTTTTCCTCTGCTTCTTTCTTATTGTGGATCTATGTATATTGACTTTAACTGGGGCAAGTGAGGCCTGCAGGTCTTAAAACATTTGTGTGGGTTCTTTTGTCACCTTCATCCGCTCTTGGTGAAAGTTTGGTAGGCCTATTCATGGATGGCTCTCACTATAGTTTGCTGGAGTACAGGAGGCTCACGCAAAGGAATTGCAACCCTTTCCAGACTGGTAGATTTCAATGATTTTGTTTTGAATCTGTGCTTGAATCTCTTTAGAGCCTGCTTCTTAGGACCTTCTAGCCTACTTCACACTGCCACTAGTTAAGTGATGTTTAGATTCAACAGGTCTGTCAGTGATCATGCCTGGGTGTAGTAGGGAAACTGAGCCCAATAGTCAATTGAATTTGTTTAACTATTTCATTTAGCAGCTAAGGGGGCAATTACTTTTTCACATGGTAGGCCAGGTAGGGCTGAACAACATTTTTCCTTCAGTAATTGAAATCATCATCTAAAAACAGCACTTGGGTTTACTTTGGTTATCATTGTCTAATATTAAAAGCAATTCGATGACCTGAAACATTCCAGTGTGACGAATATTAAATAGGGTAATTACATTGTTATGATCTGGTTTAAAACTATTCTGCAATGCGACTGTATTTACACAGAAATAGCAGATGCTCATTGACCTTTAAAAGATTTATCTTTAAGTAGGTTCTTTGGTTCTGTAATATTGAAATAAGCCATGTTTATCCATGTATATGCAAATTTTGGTCTAGCTGCTATACTCCTGCTATGATGTATGGTTTGGAGACTGTGGCTCTGTCTAAAAGACAGGAGGCTGAGCTGGAGGTGGCGGAGATGAAGATGCTGAGATTTTCGTTGGGAGTGACGAGGCTGGACAAGATTAGAAATGAGCAGATCAGAGGGACAGTGAAGGTGGAGCAGTTTGGAGATAAAGCCAGAGAGGCCAGGTTGAGATGGTTTGGACATGTGTTGAGGAGGAATAGTGGATATATTGGGCAAAGAATGTTGGAGATGGAGCTGCCGGGTAGAAGGAGAAGAGGTAGACCTCAGAGAAGGTTTATGGATGTAGTGAAGGTGGACATGGAGATGGTTGGTGTGAAAGTAGAGGAGGCAGTGGATAGGGCAAGATGGAGGCAGATGATCCGCTGTGGCGACCCCTAAAGGGAGCAGCCAAAAGAAGAAGAGGTCTAGTTGCTATGCTACAACACAAACACTTCCTTCAAGGTTGGTATGTAGCTTGAGTAAAACTACAGATTGCATAACCATGATTTTTGATATGTGCTGTTGCTGTAAATACTATCACATTACAAACTGTTTTCAAGCCAGCACTTTAGTTTTGATACCATGTCTCAATACAAGCTAAATACTATAGCTAGCAGGAAATATAACATTTCCTGTGCAGACACAGTGTCTCTAATACTCTAATAAAATAGGTTATTACACGCCTCTTAAAATAAAAAAAAAAACGTCTTCACCCTATTACAGGTTTGTAATTACGTAGAAGGAAATATGTTGATGATATGAAGAATCACTCATAATTGTGTGTTACACCCCCCGTGGTGTGCGGGATGGGACATAACAGTTATGCGACCCTGGGGTTAGCAGGGCCTAGATAAAATCTGGATAACAGGACACAGAAGACACGATGAGACAGTGTGTTCAGCTTCAGCTCTCAGATTCATCTCTTTCTTTTTATTCACCAACATACAAAACTAAATCATCTCTTCTCAACAATCTTTGGTCTCTTACTTCTCTTCTTATCACAGTTTCACAGCAACATTGCATATTACTTGCATTTCATATACATTCACAAAGAAGATCATTTCAACTTCTCAAATAACAAAACTGCACATCGCAGTAAACACTTGGGTCTATAACTCATCAGTATACTTGGGCTCTAACACTGTATCCAAAAATATATATAAAAATGTATGTATGTAAAATATTACTCTATATTTATACATCTATACATGCACATATATACTCCAATACTCATATACATGTTCTGCATTAATTTACTCCATTACAGTTACAGCTTCACCAAAAATACCTTTAACTCATACTGAGTACACCGACTTTCTCTTAGTGCTTTAATCTCGCTGTTAATTTGAGATACTTTATCTGCATAGTGTATTTACAATTGACCAAAGTATGAAGCCTGAATAAAACTGAACGTGAACAGGAACAATAAGTAGAAAAACCCCAGAGCTGTTACCAACTGTAGCTTATATAGCTTGTAAACACAGTCCAGTGGTTGGCAGAGGCTCTAGCTTCACTTAAATGAGGCCAAACAGGCTCTTTAATAGGAAATACAAATAAATTGAATTGTTAGAACCCCTAACTTCATTCACAGCGACCTAATATGGTTTAATATTCACATATATTTAATTATCTAACCTACTGATGTACAACCAGTAGATTAAAGGTGTTTATAAGGCCGAAGTGATTAATGCTGCTTACTACATGTGAGTAATGGCGCCAGCCAAGTATGAAGTTACTGCAGTGAGTTAGAAACTCGAGGGAGGAAAACGGCGGCGGCCAAGCGCGCGGGAACTGGGCCGCGGTAGCTAATGCTAGCGGAAGGCTAATAACTCACAATAGTGTTGGCCAGACGCGTAGCTAACAGGCCACGGTGGCTAACGCTAGCGAGAGCACACGAGGGATAGCGACAGGGAGACACGCAGTTACAGAGCCAAGTTAGGGAGCGCCAGAGCGAGAAATCGTGGACAACAGCGGCGACCAGGCGCGCGGTTATCGGGATGCTAGCTAATGCTAGCGGAAGGCTAATAGCACCCAATAGCGTCGGCCAGGCGCGCGGTTAGCGGGATGCTAGCTAATGCTAGCGGAAGGCTAATAGCACCTAATAGCGTCGGCCAGGCGCGCGGTTAGCGGGATGCTAGCTAATGCTAGCGGAAGGCTAATAGCACCTAATAGCGTCGGCCAGGCGCGCGGTTAGCGGGATGCTAGCTAATGCTAGCGGAAGGCTAATAGCACCCAATAGCGTCGGCCAGGCGCGAGGTTAGCGGGATGCTAGCTAATGCTAGCGGCGCAGAACGTCTGCCAGTGCACCAGGACATAGCGGCTCATATTACACACAGCTCAACCTTCAGTAGCGCCACACTCATCAACCTTCACTGTAGCACTTTGAACATTTATACCGGCACATTTCCACATTTCCCCACCTGGTAGCAGGACACAGAAGACACGACGAGACCGGGCGTTCAGCTTCAGCTCTCAGATTCAGCCCAGAACATTCTCCTGGTGCCCACCTAAGCCACAGTCTTGCGCCCGCCCCCTGGCACAGCTCCCTCTGCAGGACTGGAGGCATCACATTACAGAACAACCTCCCAAACAAAAACCCAAAAGAACAAACGGATAAAATATATGAAATAAATAGCTACTTAAATGTGATCACACTTTAAGGGTGTCACATAAGTCAAACTGAAGTTTATCATCACCGACTGCGGGTCGCTCTTTCCCCCTTCTGCTCTGTCTCCTCCTGGGACACCTCCTGGCGTGGTGGGTAGTGCTGTCGCCTCAGAGGGCCCAGGTTTCCATTCCCCGGCCGGGTGACCGGGGTCCAAAGACATGCACTCAGGCCAATCGGACATGCTACATTGCCCCTAGGTGTGAGTGTGTGAGTGACTGTCTGTGTCTGTCTGTCAGCCCTGAGATGTACTAGTGACCTGTCCAGGGTCCTTCCACCCAATGACTGCTGGGATAGGCTCCAGCACCCCCCCCGGAACCCTAACAGAGAAAGTGCGTCTATGCCAGAGGTTACAGGGACACAGGGAGAACAATCAAACCACACACAGAGAGGATCCTGGTCACCCGGCCAGGGGATTGAACCCAGGCCCTCCTCGCTGTGAGGCGACAGCGCCACCCACTGCGCTGCCAGTGCAACGGTTAAAGATATTTTTGTTACGGGACGATGGGGAGTGTTGACGGTAGGGGGCTGTTTTGTCTTTCCAGCTCTTTCCTTTCTTTTTCTTTTCCTTTCTGTTTTTTTTTTTTTCTTTTCACTGAATACCGTAGCGGTCACCTCTCTACAAAGGTGTGACAAACATTGCCGTTTGCCGCCATAGGGAACTAGGGAACATAGGGAAATAGGGAACTCCCAGGTATCCAGTTAGCCTGATTAGTCCGTGGCGCCTTGGTGCCGTTGCCCTCTGCTGGCAGCAGGTGGTGCACACTGGGTGCCACTGGGTGCACACTGACGCCCTCTGCTGGCAGTGGGCGGTGCATCCTGGGCACCTTGCTGCCGACGCCCTCTGCTGGCAGGAGGCGGTGCAGGCTGAACCCTTACAATTTTATATCCAGGAGGAAGCATTATAATTAACCACACAGAATGTGTACTAACTGAAACTGAGATTGAATGTTATAGTGGTTAAAAGCACCCTCAAGTCAGAGCTGGGGATGGTGTAAAGTAGTACTTTGGTAGAGAGAATCAAAGATGACCTTCAAAAGATTGAAACAAGTTGCAAACTAGTCCTATGAGCTGTGGTGATTATAACGCAGGGCTGTAGAAATGAGAATTTGGAAGCAATTCCTGAGATGAGATGAGTTAAACTCTTCATTTGATTTGTAGGTCCAGTGGGATGCTTTGATGTGATTGGCTACCAAGGAGGCAGCGTCATGATCTACTGCACCCCAAAAGTGGATGCAAAATATTTTTGCAAGTTGAATCAAAATCAGTGTGAAAATGCGAAACCTCATGAAATCTTTGTACAGAATAGATGGATTCATTCAGAAAGGCTCGCATTGCACAATTTGTCTGGAAGGTTTTCAGCCATCTATAAACAACTGGTTTTAAAGGATGCTGGAACATACAGATGTGGAGAGGATGGAAAGTGGAGTCATGATATCAACCTGAGAGTACTCAGAGGTAAATCACTTCCAAAACTAATAAAAATAATTTTAATAACAAGAATGACACACACACACCTTTTAAGCCACTTATCCTTCTGGGTTGCGGGGGATGCTGGGGCCTATCCCAGCAGTCATTGCATGGAAGGCAAGATACACCAGTCACCCGACCGGGGAATCAAACCCAGGCCCTCCTTGCTCTGAGGCAAACTTACACATTTTCTTGATTTTCTTTGTGAAAATAAGTCATTTTTAATCCATTTAGTGCACAATTTTGCTGAGTATATATAAAACATTGATGTTAAACATAAATCACTGAAAATAAAATATTGAGAAAAAACAAAACATAAAATATAAACTTTTGCACATATTATGCCCCCCCCCATATATATATACTAACTTCACTAAATAAACATCCATCCATCCATCCATCCATCCATCCATCCATCCATCCATGGAATTGAACCCAGGCCCTCCTCGCTGTGAGGCGACAGAGCTACCCACCACGCCACCGTGCCACCCTAAACAAACAGTATCTGTGTATTAAATGTTCATGATGTGTTTCATTTGCATCCAAAACGTTTGCTAACGACTCTACTATGCTTGTTAATTCACTTTTTTATTTATTGCTCAATTAAAACCGCTGCCTGAAGCGTGGAGATGTTGTGTTCTTTCATCCAGACACAAGCCTAGATATACTAATTAACACTGTGTGGTTGGCAGATCCGTGCTGTATGAAGCCAAAGACTACAACAGCTATTGCGGGTGAGACCGTCACTGTCCGCTGTCCCTACCCAGAGCAGTTTGAAACGAAGGGCAAGTTCTTCTACAAATGGGACGGTCGTTATTTCACCGAAGTGATCCGAATCTCAGAGACTCAGAGAGGCAGATTCTCCATCTCTGATGACACAAGCTCTAAAGTTCTCAGAGTGAGAATCAGGGATGTGAGAGAAGATGATGGAGGAGTTTATTACTGTGCAGTGTGGACTGGAGGAGACTCGGTCAGTTATTACTCCCTCTACTCAGAAATCCAGCTGCGCGTTTTTGGTGAGATGTCATTTTTTTCTATCATTTCTTATGATTGCATTAAATGTGATTCTTATAATGAATAAACCAACAGCTCTCAATCACTTTAGAGTGTTTTCAAGTGAGTCCTTCAACTCAGGAAAGTGTTTAGGGCATGGAACAGTGTTGGAGCAGCAGCTATATATATGTGTGTGTGTGTGTGTGTGTGTATAATACTGTGGCAGCTGCCCCTTGCTCTGGTGGGCAGAGGGGGCTCTAGGGACGTAAATGTTGTTGTTTTGTGTTGTTCATTAATTCTCTGTGTTTACTGTGTTGTTTTGTGGGTGTTTAGTAGGAGTGGGTTTAGTGGAATAGAGTGGAATTGCACACTCTGAAGTTTTTCTCTGCTGTGGCCTTTTTTAGATTTGAAAAGTCCTGCTGCTGTTGACACTTGTGTTCCGTCAGGCCACGCTTACAAACTTCACTTGAGCTAATACACGTATTGGAATCAGGGGTTCCCCCGAGGTGAAATTGTGAGGCCAAGTGGAAAAGGTGTTGAAATGGGTGGTGTTGTTTCAGAGACCTTATCTTTCTTTAGCTGGAACTCACACGGTTTATCAGATAGCAAGTATCTGAGTTCAGAGTTGAGCACTGCTTAAAATGTCGACCACAGTCAGATCTTTCAATTGTCTGTTAGTTTGATTAATGTTCAAACATATAGGAAGAAGTAAACAATATTAGGGAGATTCTCAGAAAGATTAGAGGGATTTTGGAGGGATTTTGTCTATCTTGTCTTGTCTTATCTTATCTTATCTTATCTTATCTTATCTTATCTTGTCTTATCTTATCTTATCTTGTCTTGTCTTGTCTTGTCTTGTCTTGTCTTGTCTTGTCTTGTCTTGTCTTATCTTATCTTATCTTATCTTATCTTATCTTGTCTTATCTTATCTCAGCTCATCTCATCTTGTCTTATCTGTATTTTTCATTGATATGTGAACATTGATGAATGAAACGTCATCACCGTAATCAAAAACAAGGAAAAACCACGACAGAGAAGCCAGGAAGCCTTTCAGTAACAGATCAGTCTGGTAAGCAACTGTGTGTGTGTGTGTGTGTGTGTGTGTGTGTGTGTGTGTGTGTGTGTTTGTGTGTGTGCGTGCGTGTGTGTGTGTGTTTGTGTGTGTGTGTGTGTGTGTGTGTGTGTGTGAGTGAGTCTGTGTGTGTGTGAGTGAGTCTGTGTGTGTGTGTGTGTGTGTGTGTGAGTGAGTCTGTGTGTGTGTGTGTGTGAGTGAGTCTGTGTGTGTGTGAGTGAGTTTGTGTGTGTGTGAGTGAGTCTGTGTGTGTGTGAGTGAGTT